>NC_086446.1:728312498-728502498 GCF_028390025.1 Pseudophryne corroboree
CATTAAGTGCACTAATGCGCACGTAGCACTTTGATGAAATTAATGAAGAATTCAGCACCAATACTATATGTGTAATTACTATCTGCTAAGTCTGATAACAATATAATTAAACATTAAGCATTGACAATGCATACTAGATCTGATATTTGCACACTAGGTGGTACAATTAAAACCAAACACTGCTGATAATAGTAAACAGTGAGCGGTAAGAAAATGCCACCATAAAGGCCATATACCAATGGTGTTGTGGGAGAAATATTTACCTAAGTTTAGGAAAACAGTCTGTGATAAATAACGCAGGCAAAGTGCAATAAATACAGCAAAACAACAGAACCGCTGTTTCACTGCCTTTTTTTTTTTTTCTGGACTCTCTAACAACACGATTAAGGGGGTGATTCAGACCTGATCTCCGGGCAGCTAACTTTGCTGTCCTGCGTTCAGATAGTCGCCGCCTCCAGGGGGAGTGTAAATTTGCCGTGCAAGTGTGGGATCGCATATATATGCCGAGCTGCAAAAATCCACGGTGTGCAGTCTCTGCTCAGCCCAGGACTTACTCCTACATCAGGCTGATCGGGGCTGGAACTGATGTCAGATACCCTCCCTAAAAAATGCTTGAGAACGCCTGCGTTTTTCCAGACACCCACAGTAAACGCTCAGTTAACACCCACAAACGGCCTCTTCCTGTCAATCACCTTGCGAACGCCCGTGTGATCGGAATTTTCGCACCATCCTGACGCTGACCAGCGATGCTCATTATTGTTGTCAGACACGCGTGCGCAATACGGTGCATATGCACCGTATGCCCGATCGCCCGCTGTGCAAAAACGCACAGCAGCGATCGGGTCTGAATCACCCCCTAAGCTTGTTATTTAGTAGAAGGGGGTTTAGTAAGATTCGACAGACTGCTAAAAATCATTTTGGTTAAATGTATCCAAATCCTGATCACCTTGTCATTACAGGTCCTGATTCCAAGCCACACGTAATGGTGACATTCATGGAGCTGCACTGTTTCCTGCTAGCGCGCCTGGACGGAAATCCCTACAGAACAATTTATACAGTGCATGTGCCGCACGGTGTGTACACACAGAGGCGCAGTTGTGGTTGAGACGCACAGTATTGGAAAAGTGCTGGGCATTCCTTGACGGGGAATGCGAGGTGGCAATTCAGACGCACACATATGGGCCGTATTAAGGGCATGTTACGAAACTGATGCAGGCATGAGGCTGAAGTGGTAGCGTGCACAGACACTTTATAGCTTACATCGAAGACCATAATCTGATGGAGCAAATAGCATAGGGTAGGTGCACGATTCAACGGCGCATCCGGTGGTAGTGTCTAGAAATGCATTAAGCAGGATTGTTGCATGGACAGATGTTCACAGTGGGTGTCTCAGTCCTTACACATTCAGAGCATTGCTGTACACCAGGACAAGGGAGGATACTAGCAAAAGCATTGGTGTTCACGCTAAAAAACTTTTTTAAGGCAGGGTGCTGATCACCTAGGAGTGTACTTTTTCATTATGAAGGACACATATGACCGGGTAGTGTGCCCGAAAAGTCGCATGGAAGGGGAGTGGCAACATAGCATGCCCCGTTTTCATCACTGGCCCAGTGCTGTGCAAGACTATGAACAGCATCCATTCATTATGAGTCTGACCAGAACCAACATACAGTATTGCTCTAAATATAGGGCCTAATTCAGACCTGATTGCAGCAGCAAAATCTTTCTCTAATGGGCAAAACCATGTGCACTGCAGGGGAGGGGGGGGGGGGGCAGATATAACATGTGCAGAGAGAGTTAGATTTGGGTGGGTTATTTTGTTTCTGTGCAGGGTAAATACTGACTGTTTTATTTTTACACTGCAATAAATACCCCTTTTCCACTAGCTAAAAAAACACGGGTAAATGCACGGGGGGATCCGGATTGAAAGTCGACAGTAACTAGGTCGACAATGTCTAGGTCGACCACTATTGGTCGACAGTAACTAGGTCGACAGGGTCTTTAGGTCGACATGTTCTAGGTCAACAGGAAAAAAGGTCGACATGAGTTTTTCACCATTTTTTTCTTTTTTTGAACCTTTTCATACTTAACGATCCACGTGGACTACGATTGGAACGGTAATCTGTGCCGAGCGAAGCGGTAGCGGAGCGAAGGCACCATGCCCGAAACATGGCGAGCGAAGCGAGCCATGCGAGGGGACGCGGTGCACTAATTGGGGTTCCCGGTCACTCTACGAAGAAAACGACACCAAAATAACATTAAAAACTCATGTCGACCTTTTGACCTGTCGACCTAGAACATGTCGACCTAAAGACCCTGTCGACCTAGACACCCTCTCGACCAATAGTAGTCGACCTAGACATTGTCGACCTAGTTACTGTCGACTTTCAATACCACACCCATGCACGGGGAGCGCATTTACCCGTATTTTTTGCAAGTGGAAAAGGGTCCCTCCGCAAAAACCCGGATCAAGCGGCCCGTGAATCCTACCTGGGTGCTTACCTGGGTAGGACACGGGAATGATCCGGGTAAGGTTGTAGTGTAAACGGAAGCCGTGTCAATGCGACACGGCTCCCGTTTACACTGTATGGAGGGGTGGCGCTGGGAGATCATGTGATCTCCCAGCGCCGTCCCTGCTGCGTCGCCATAGCGTCACCAACCCGGCAATATGCCTGGTTGGGCGAGCGCAGTGGGAAAGGGGGTTCTGATGCAGGTCGCAGCAGAGCAGCTCCCGTGTCAGGCTCCCGGCTGCGACCCGCATCAGTAGTGGAAAAGGGGGTATTAGATTTCAGTGTAACCCCTTCCTACCCTCTAGGACAGTGTGTGATCGGGTTACGACAAGTAACTAATAAGGCGTGCCTCCACCCAAACACTAGGCCTATTCTGGGCTTGCTTGGGAAAGCCGGTAAAGGTATTTACATGTACACTTTACTGAGTAATACAAGGACACCTACATTTACCCCTGTTCGTTCTTCTTTGTTTTTCAGATCCTCTCCGGATGCCGTCCAACAGATTCCAGTATACAGGTAAGTATTTATTGCACAATAATAAACAACCTCGTCAGCAACTTGCAATTCAGCAATTGTAGTTTAAGCACACGTATATGAGTAACTGTTAACAACTATGGGGGTGATTCAGAGTTGTTCGCTTGCTAGCAGATTTTAGCAGCATTGCACACGCTAGGCCGCCGCCCTCTGGGAGTTTATCTTAGCTTAGCAGAATAGCGAACGAAAGATTAGTAGAATTGCGAATAGAAATTTCTTAGCAGTTTCTGAGTAGCTCCAGACTTACTCACAAATAGCGATCAGTTCAGTCAGTTTCGTTCCTGGTTTGACGTCACACACACGCCCAGCATTCGGCGAGCCACTCCCCCGTTTCTCCAGACACTCCCGCGTTTTTCCCTGACACGCCCGCGTTTTTCCGCACACTCCCAGAAAACGTCCAGTTTCTGCCCAGAAACACCCACTTCCTGTCAATCACACTCCGATCATTTCAACTATGAAAATTCTTCGTTCGGGCGTGAGTAAATCTACTAGTTTTGTGTTAAAATACTAACCGCATGCGCACTGTGAACCATGCGCATGCGCATTTTTGCCTTAATCGCTCCGTTGCGAAAATCGGCAACGAGCGAACAACTCGGAATGACCCCCTATGCTAATATTACCCAGTCCTATACAATTTCCCTTGCATGCATTACAAAAATTACCTTGTGGTATAAGAAAAAATAGAGTTAGCAGCGTGTAAATACCCGGGTATTTGATGTGTGCAAGCAGCTGCAATACCTTACTATCGTTGGGGCCCTGGCAGATGACTAACCGTATTCTGTACTCCTGAGCAGTTGCATGCCGTAACTCTTATGCAAAAGAGCTACTCTTCTCTAGCATACATATGTCATTTGTCCTAGGTGGTACAGCCAAATATGGTCAGACGAATAACTTTAACCCCTGCCGCTTGGACTATGTCCTGTCAATGGAAAAAAGGGCACCTAAAAGGAACCTCACTGTGCAGGGGTTTTGCTAGTCCTGTTGTACGTCTATATCCAGGATGAATTTTAATGAGAGAGTGAGGTACTATCCCATAAATGCACTCTGGAGCTTGGGGGGAATAAAATTTCACTTTGCCCACGGGGAACGGCAACCGTAGTTATGTGTTCCCCCAAGACTACTTCAGCAGGTCAAAAGTTCACACCCTCCTTCACCGTCCATGTGGCCCTGGTCAAGCTGTAACGGCAGTGTAGTAGGGGTTCTCATAGTACCTAAGTCAATATGAATAGTGGCAGTGCACTTAGTCACGAGTCTATGTGGGGAAGTGTCACCACCCTGGTCGCTCCTCCGGTGGTACATGCAGTCCGGTCCCCAGTTCAGCTCAGTTCAAGTGAGACTTAGTACACTGATGGCATCCAATGTCCTTCTTATATAAATGAGCCGGAGATGTTATTATACAAGCTTTACAAACAATGTTCACCTCCGCCTATCACAGCAGCAGCTACTTTAGCTACGGATAGCTTCTTATGATAATGCTAGGACCCGCATGACAATATGCGCTGGCAAGACTTAACACTCCCTCAGTTCCCTGGGTTAGCGGTTAACAGGCAGTCCAGTTGATAAGCCTGATCGGCTATCCAGGAGGGAGGTTATGAGCAATGGGTCTGGTTGGCAGCGGATCTGCAGACTGATTACTAGCTCAGTCCCTGGGAGCTAATTATTTGCTGCTCCCTGTTATTACTCTTGCCACCTGTAATAGGGCTGCATCAGCTGTACTTGGCCAGGAGTGGTGGTAACTATCCTTTCCAGCGCCGCCCCAGCCTGTATCAATGCTTCCTACTGGCTTGTCCCTCTGATGCTGCGGCTCCAGCCCCACACTGACAGTCAGGGTCCGGACTTCCTTCCTATGGGCTAGGCGGCTGTGCCACTCCCCCTAACAGGGACGCTGCAGGGGCTCTTTCAGTTCCCAACTCGGGAAAAGGAGGACCTCCTCTGTCTGGTGACTGCACCACTGTCTGAAGCAGGTATGTTGTGCCTACCTCTCCACCAACACCGATTGGGGTCCACGCTGCCTCTAGCCCTCACTCAGCACTGCCACCCGCCAAGCCTGCGTGGGCTTCACTGCTTGGTCCTCCGCCGCCCCTGTACTGTATCTGCACTCACAGCTAATTACTCAGGGTCGGCGTCACACCCAGAGTAAGCCATAGGCGGGCACCCGAGTCTCTCCGCTCTCTCCCATCCTCCTATTCCGCCGCAGCAGCTCCAGCTGTCAAGCGTCTCTCTCCAGGACTGACTTGTACACAGCTTCCCAGGGACAGACAGCGCGCTGGCAGCCACAACAACAAGCTCAGAACGGCCTCAGGGACTCCGGACCTCATACCCGGCAATGCGTCACCCTCTCGGCTCTCCTCACCACACTCCCCCGCTTGAGCTCCTTCCACCGGTAAGCACTCTCCCTTCGCTCGCGCTGCCTTCCCTCTCGTGTCACCCTCCTTCTTCCTCTCCGCACGCGATCACCACGTGCTCAGCGCGAGGGGCTTCTGGAAGAGACTCTCCTGTCCCCTCGTGCCATTGTATTCCCTTGGGTCCTTTTGCCCCCAGTCCCTCCATTTACCAAGCTCAGTGCACACTTGAATATAATTAACATCAATGAGCAGATAGAATACCATGTACAACTTATATATTTATACTTTTACACAGTATATACACATTACACATTGCGTCTTTCTAAATGTAGTTATACCCCCTTAGAGGATAGGCCACCATTATCCCTTAGGTGCCCTCACCCCCCATAAACATCATATGACTAGGGCGCTACACCAGTTTGAACACACCCCACCCAAATCTAACTCTCTCTGCACGTTACATCTGCCCCACCTGCACTGCACATGGTTTTGTCCATTACAGAAAACATTTGATCAGGTCTGAATCAAGCCCATAGTCACCAGTAGTCATGTGCATTGTACAGCACTATATAGGTGCACCCCCAATAAACAGCTGCCTGCTTGTGTCTCGTTACTTGAGGCTCACCATTTCCTGTACAAAGGTCTCAGTGGTGATGACATGTTGGTGGATAGGTGTCCCACCTCCATGGTCATTATCAGCAGCCCGCATTCACCACACCACACTCACAACAAGGGCAGCATGCACAGCCACAGCCAGTGTGAGAAGTGCAACGACAGCGCACCATGACCAATAGGGATGTAACTCTCAACGCCACCAGCCAATGGGAAAACAGTCACTAGGGAACCTGCTTGTTGTGAACTCCTCCTCCTAGGGCAAGGAGGGGTGCCAGCAGTACGACACACACACAGGTCTGAGTGCCAGGGCATTTCTACTTGCTGGGTTAAGCAGGGAGCCGCGGCACCTCCATGAGGAAAGGGCACATTTCAGCACATTAAAATCGGGAGGGTGTGGCGCTCCGCTGAAACAGACCGTGACCAGAGACTATTTCTGGCAAGACACATAGCGTACTTAACAAGGTTCATAAGGTGTCAGGCATCTGGATTGCCCTATAAGTGTGGGTACCAGGAAATAGTCCATAAAGTACTTAGTGGTAAGAACGGCTGTTACTTGGCACAATGTCTCTGAGTTCATGTTCCAGAGCATCCAACAGTAACTGTGCATAGGTACAGTCCCAAAATAGGTACATAAATGTTTCCTCCTTGATGATACACCATGGGCAATGTCTGGATCTGCGCAGGTTTTGTGCATTCATGAATGACCTGAGGCGCAAACCCCCTTGGATGGCCATTCATGATCATTGTTTGTCTATTGATAAACCTCCACAAGTCAGGATTAACTCCCTCCAGTTGGTGCTCCCTTACAAACTTGGTTACATCCAGGTCAAGCCAGGGAGGGTCCCAGCTGTAAGGAATGGAGCTGTCTCACTTGTCCCAGCCGAGGCCTCTTCAAAGGGGTAGGAGGAAGAAGCGAGAAATGGGGCCAGATGTAATGGAGTGTGAGAAGGCAGGAGCTCCGAGAGTCTGGAGGAACTTGCATGTTTTTTTGAAAGCCGCAAACATTTACAAGGCAAAACCAACCTTGTAAAACCCCCTTTATATGCCAGCCCAGAGACCCTCATGCTCCTTTATAATGATAGGCCCCTCAGTCATGCCCTTTATATGCCTGCACCAGAGCACCCTCAGTCATGTCTCATAAATGCCAGCATCAGATCCCACTGTCATGCTCCTTTGTATGCCAGCCTCTAAGCCCCCTGCCATGCCCATTTTTATGCCAGTCTACCCCTTCAGTCCTGACACACATTTCAATGCCTAGACAAGTATAAATAGGGTCTGGGGAAGACATGCACATTGGGTCAGCAGCAGCAAACATTGGAGAAGAGCAGGTACCGCACAGTGAACATATGGGCACAGTCGCTGGTAAGGAGGATGTGGTGATGATGGTGATCTTTTTACCTCTAGCTCCACCTCTGAGGCCTCTGGCAAAGACTTGACACCTCCTCCCATCACCGTGTGTACAGGGATAAGTCCAGTCACAGCATCTGGTCTCCAGATGGCAAAGAGAACTCTCAGACTGTCTGAGGTGGGTCCTGAGACAAGATGGCGGGCCTAAATCAGACAGGATCGCTGCAGCGATCTCAGGGCTGCTCTAAAAGTATCTCAGGGCTGCAATCGCCTCTGCCTGACTGACAGGCAGAGGCGGTTGCGGGGTGGGAGGGGGTGCCAACGGTGTTAGAACGCCGTTGGTGGGGCGTGGTTTGGACAACGCAGGCGTGTCCGGACCATTGTGGGGGTGGGCCGTGACAGCTGCGCGATGTCGCACGCAGCCACAGAGACCCGGGACGCAACGGGTAGCTGCCTGCCAGCGCAGCTAGGCTACGCAGACAGGGAGCTACTTGGCGGGTGCAAAAGCTTCGCCGACGCGCGATGCTTTCGCACCCATGCGGGCCTGACAGGTGGGGCGGACTAGCCCTGTGCTGACCATCCCCCCGCATGTCTGACTAACTGATTGTAGATGTGCTAAATTTAGCACATCTATGATCAGATCTGAATTACCCCCAGAGTTCTGTGCACCCCTCTTCTTAGTCCCAACTCTTCCACTTTACAAAACAAATGTAATTTACAAACTTATAGGGAACCAGAAAGCACTAGAGCATGTAGTAATAACAACCCCCCTCCGCCCCTTGCCATACATCAATGCCGACCAGGAAAGCACTAGATCACATTATAATACCCACCACAGAACAGTGCTTACCTGAAAAGCGCTACAGTACATAATACTACACTCCCCATAGTACAGTTCTTACTAGAAAAGAACATCGGGCCTAATTCAGAGTTGATCGCAGCAGCAAATTTGTTAGCAGTTGGGCAAAACCATGTTGCACTGCGGGGGGAGTGGGGGGGGGGGGGGGGGGCAGATGTAACATGTGCAGAGAGAGTTAGATTTGGGTGGGGTGTGTTCAAACTGAAATCTAAATTACAGTGTAAAAATAAAGCAGTCAGTATTTATCCTGCACAGAAACAAAATAACCATCCAAATCTAACTCTCTCTGCACATGTTATATCTGCACCCCCTGCAGTGCACATGGTTTTGCCCAACTGCTAACAAATTTGCTGCTGCGATCAACTCTGAATTACCCCCATAGTAACCCCCCCCATGGAACTGCGCCTTAAAGGTGCCGCACCTCATGTAAACGCAAGCAAAATGCATGCCAAATGCTAAAATGTACAATGTAATAGCCTAACCTTTCATGTGTTCTTTGTACTTTTCTTATAAGGTCAACTGTAAGAGTTACTAGGACACCAACAACACTATTGGGCAGGAAACAGATTGATGTACTGTACAGTATGGTATATTATAATCATTATGCTACAGTTGTTTTCCCAACATTTCTGGGATTCACTTTAAAAATTCTGTTTTGCTACCTAATGAGAATATGACATGAAAAGATCCCTGCAAGATATCGCATCATGCTGAGCCTACGCTGTATTTTCAATTATGCGCTGATTAGCACAGAGAGACATTTAAACACAGATATCAATGGCAGGTAAGGACACGTCGCACAACCTTGTACACCTGCTTTTACATGGTTTATGAAGCATAAGCTGTCTTACCATCCCAGTGTTACATATTTAGATGACCTTTACTATATGCGTACTACACATCTCTTTACTCAATTACTTCAATGCAGCCCTCCGTACAAACTGACACTTAACATTATAGCAGCAGGGATGTACGCCAACAGTTACCAGGTCAAATGAATAATCAGGAATAAATGTATTTAAAATACATCTTGCAGGGAGCATTGATTTTAAAGTGATAGAGTTAGTAGATTTGTCCATCTAATATTTATAAGAGAATAAGTCACTGTATTCCACATATTGCAGTAGGGTGCAGATTCTGAAACTACTGAGATTTTGGTATGATAGTAGTCATATTTTAAGCGCCAATGCTTGGCATGGCAAAACAAAGCCATTTAAATTTGTCTACTAAAGGGGGTATCCAATTTTTCTGCAATATGCTGGCAAAAATACATACAGTAGCTCCACGGCTTATTGCAAACCCTACTGTACGTATTTTTCCGGGAAAAAAAAACTTTATATTTTCAAGCTATAATTGGAAACCAGTGATAAAAAATCGTTGATTAAAAATAATTAAAAAGCAGTTTTTTTTTGCGGCAGCTGCAATATCACGGTTAATTGGATACCCCCCCAAGTCACCAAATTCACATCAGTTTCAGGATCCTGCATCCTATTACATTTGCCCACATTAGATATATAGACATATTTGTAGACAAGTCCTTATTACACCTATCCTTTTGCACCATATGGCACAAGACGCATGGCGCAACTTAGATGCGCCGCCACAGATAGGTCTGCTTCCTGTACTTTTGTATTTTCTCCTGAATTTTTAATCCTATACACATCGTAGCCTAATACAAGTTTGCCTATAGTGTCCTAGGTACTGAGGATTAGTATTATTTTTTTTTGCAAAGGAATTGGTATAAATTTGCAAATTGAGCATAACGATGCATGGCACGGGTCACGCATATTGGACCTCTGCATTTTACATTTTACCCAGATTAATGACTGAATCGCTCACAGAAGCTTTTAATGAAATCCAGCGTCAGTATTTAGGTTACCGGTGCATTGTCCTATTAGTCTCTGGTGGGTTTTGAGATCAATAAGCATCGTGGCAAAACATTTTTTACTCTTATCATACAGTTATTATTATTTTGTTACAAAGTGAAACTACAAACATTCATGAACAGGCCAGCCAGGTCACGCATGCGTAGGCTTACCATACTCATGAATTGCACAGGTTCTGTGGCTGGCTTAATTCAAGCCTGCATTTCACCTGGTTTTAATCAGCCAGAGAACCTGTGTAATTCAGGAGTGTCCCGGTTTAAAGGGATAGTATTTGAAGCCTACGCATGCATATATTCCATCAGACTGGCCTGTTGAAGCAGTAAGCTAAAACATATTGCTCCAAGAAATATATAAACAAGGGAGCAAACTATCGCTCAGCTGTCCCATCAGTATTTTATTAACATATATATATATATATATATATATATATATATTTATTGCCAGTTATTAATATAGTGCACACATATTACGCAACACTTTACAGAGAATATTGTGGCCATGCACATCAGTTCCTGCCCCAGTATTGCTTACAATCTATATTCCCTACCACATGTAGACACACACACATACACACTAATTTATTGGGAGCCAATTGACCTACCAGTATATTTGTGTGTGTTATATGTGTGTGTGTATGTGTGTGTGTGTGTGTGTGTGTATATATATATATATATATATATATATATATTTATATCATATTCACACTGCAGCCTCATATACTCCTAGAGAATGGCAATTTTCCAGTGAATATCTTGTTACTTTTTTCCAACAAAGATTGTGATTCTACCCCTGAAGAAGTTCCGTCTAAAGGAACAAAACGTGTAGGGTTGTGGTGTTTTTGATCCACACGTCACTGCTGGAACCACCCCACTATACAGCTCACACCTGTTTAGAAATTTAATAAACAAAATGTATTCTGATTGTTATAAATAAAATAACTTATTCAATTAATAAGAGACTCTCTAGCCATGTCTGTGGTGTTCTTCTGGTGAGAGGGTATATTCCAGATTGCTCCACTTACCAAATCGAATATTATTGATAGCTCAAGGATTTACAAAGATAACCACAACTTCAGAACAAAATCAAGTCAACATATTCTCAGTTCTGAATGGTTGCTTCCACTTTAAATGAATATTTTCTATTGACATTTATAACGAAGAGTTTAGCGCTGTTTAGTTCTTTTTATGTTCTTGTTTGGTTCCCGCTACCAGGGGGTTCTTCTATGAGGTGCTGCTATAAGAGTAACAAGCGCGTGATAAAGGTATATTGGGGACTGGCACTCACAGCTTACAGACCATAACTTGACCCAGTGCCCTCGCAGAACGAGAATGTAGTGGATCGATGGTTCTGCTCAACAACGTTTCAGTTTTTATCATCTGTCAGGTTACCAGACGACAGTTGATAAAAACCGAAACGCTGTTGAGCAGAGCGGCTTCATGCTTCTTTTTTTGGCTACCTGATTGCCGCACCATCGATCCACTATAAATTTTATATATATATATATATATATATATATATATATATATATATATATATATATATATATGTTTTATTTTTTTTTAAACCACCATTACAAAAGGAGATAACTAATCAGTCTCATCTCTGCATGTTACACTATAGATCACTATACCTGGGATACCGACTCATTCCATTTATGAATGACGCTTGATATGCCCAGGGGGCAGCACTCCATAAATGGATTGGCTTATTGGGAATAATTAGCATGCATAAGTTTTGTCATAGTGAGGAGAGACACCGTTTTTTGTGTTTTGTCTTGACATATTCCATTTAAATGTCACAATGCTTGGTGCAAATTGTACAGACTGAGTATGGTAATGTGTCAATCAGGAGAAAGAGGGCACATTTTAGACAGGTTGAAGTGTCTTACAGTGAAGAATAAAAAGGCCTAAAGCTACAGCATTAAACCAATATGAAAAAAAAACAGACACACTTAATGCTCCTAATGATAACACTGCGTGCGTGAGGTCCAATGATTTGTGAAAATGGCAGATTTGGCTTGTAGACTTGGCTGCTAAAACCTCACACACATTGCTCTCCAGCTAAACATGTTTTAACATCACGTTGGAATGGGAGACAAATGAAAGATTCAACGCTGAATACATCACAACTGCTAATGAATTTTACAAATTTTGCACTTGTCTAATTTCAGACTACTTACTACAGAAATTAGATGAAAATAAGAATTTACTTACCGATAATTCTATTTCTCATAGTCCGTAGTGGATGCTGGGAACTCCGTAAGGACCATGGGGAATAGCGGCTCCGCAGGAGACTGGGCACAAAAAGTAAAAGCTTTAGACTAGCTGGTGTGCACTGGCTCCTCCCCCTATGACCCTCCTCCAAGCCTCAGTTAAGATACTGTGCCCGGACGAGCGTACATAATAAGGAAGGATCTTGAATCCCGGGTAAGACTCATACCAGCCACACCAATCACACCGTACAACTTGTGATCTGAACCCAGTTAACAGTATGATAACCGTAGGAGCCTCTGAAAAGATGACTTCCAACAATAAACAACCCGATTTGTTTGTAACAATAACTATATACAAGTATTGCAGACAATCCGCACTTGGGATGGGCGCCCAGCATCCACTACGGACTATGAGAAATAGAATTATCGGTAAGTAAATTCTTATTTTCTCTGACGTCCTAGTGGATGCTGGGAACTCCGTAAGGACCATGGGGATTATACCAAAGCTCCCAAACGGGCGGGAGAGTGCGGATGACTCTGCAGCACCGAATGAGAGAACTCCAGGTCCTCCTCAGCCAGGGTATCAAATTTGTAGAATTTAGCAAACGTGTTTGTCCCTGACCAAGTAGCTGCTCGGCAAAGTTGTAAAGCCGAGACCCCTCGGGCAGCCGCCCAAGATGAGCCCACCTTCCGTGTGGAATGGGCTTTTACAGATTTTGGCTGTGGCAGGCCTGCCACAGAATGTGCAAGTTGAATTGTACTACAAATCCAACGAGCAATCGTCTGCTTAGAAGCAGGAGCACCCAGCTTGTTGGGTGCATACATTATAAACAGCGAGTCAGATTTTCTGACTCCAGCCGTCCTGGAAACATATATTTTCAGGGCCCTGACTACGTCCAGCAACTTGGAGTCCTCCAAGTCCCTAGTAGCCACAGCTACCACAATAGGTTGATTCATGTGAAACGCTGAAACCACCTTAGGAAGAAATTGAGGACGAGTCCTCAATTCCGCCCTATCCCAAACCAATGTGATTTTAGGAACCCCAAAACTACATTGAGATCCCAAGGTGCCACTGGAGGCACAAAAGGAGGCTGTATATGCAGTACCCCTTTGACAAACGTCTGAACTTCAGGTACTGAAGCCAGTTCTTTCTGGAAGAAGATCGACAGGGCCGAAATTTGAACCTTAATGGATCCTAATTTTAGGCTCATAGACAATCCTGCTTGCAGGAAATGTAGGAACGACCCAGTTGAAATTCCTCCGTAGGGGCATTCTTGGCCTCACACCACGCAACATATTTTCGCCAAATGCGATGATAATGTTTTGCAGTTACATCCTTCCTGGCCTTGATCAGGGTAGGGATGACTTCATCTGGAATGCCTTTTTCCTTCAGGATCCGGCGTTCAACCGCCATGCCGTCAAACACAGCCGCGGTAAGTCTTGGAACAGACAAGGTCCCTGCTGGAGCAGGTCCTTCCTTAGAGGTAGAGGCCACGGGTCCTCCGTGAGCATCTCTTGCAGCTCCGGGTACCAAGTTCTTCTTGGCCAATCCGGAGCCACGAGTATCGTTCTTACTCCTCTCCTTCTTATGATTCTCAGTACTTTTGGTATGAGAGGAAGAGGAGGGAACATATATACCGACTGGAACACCCACGGAGTTACCAGAGCGTCCACCGCTATTGCCTGAGGGTCCCTTGACCTGGCGCAATATCTGTCCAGTTTCTTGTTGAGACGGGACGCCATTATGTCCACCTTTGGTTTTTCCCAACGGTTTACAATCACTTGGAAGACTTCTGGATGAAGTCCCCACTCCCCCGGGTGGAGGTCGTGTCTGCTGAGGAAGTCTGCTTCCCAGTTGTCCACTCCCGGAATGAACACTGCTGACAGTGCTATCACATGATTTTCCGCCCAGCGGAGAATCCTTGCAGCTTCTGCCATTGCCCTCCTGCTTCTTGTGCCGCCCTGTCTGTTTACGTGGGCGACAGCCGTGATGTTGTCCGACTGGATCAATACCGGTTGACCCTGAAGCAGAGGCCTTGCTTGACTTAGGGCATTGTAAATGGCCCTTAGCTCTAGGATATTTATGTGAAGAGACGTTTCCATGCTTGACCACAAGCCCTGGAAATTTCTTCCCTGTGTGACTGCTCCCCAGCCTCTCAGGCTGGCATCCGTGGTTACCAGCATCCAATCCTGAATGCCGAATCTGCGGCCCTCTAGAAGATGAGCCTTCTGTAACCACCACAGGAGAGATACCCTTGTCCTTGGAGATAGGGTTATCCGCTGATGCATCTGAAGATGCGATCCGGACCATTTGTCCAGCAGATCCCACTGAAAAGTTCTTGCATGGAATCTTCCGAATGGAATCGCTTCGTAAGAAGCCACCATTTTTCCCAGGACTCTCGTGCACTGATGCACTGACACTTGTCCTGGTTTTAGGAGGTTCCTGACTAGCTCGGAAAACTCCCTGGCCTTCTCCTCCGGGAGAAACACCTTTTTCTGGACTGTGTCCAGAATCATCCCTAGGAACAGTAGACGTGTTGTTGGAATCAGCTGTGCTGACGTAGCACTACCTGAGATAGTGCTACTCCGACCTCTAACTGTTCCCTGGACCTTGCCCTTATCAGGAGATCGTCCAAGTAAGGGATAATTAATACGCCTTTTCTTCGAAGAAGAATCATCATTTCGGCCATTACCTTGGTAAAGACCCGTGGTGCCGTGGACAATCCAAACGGCAGCGTCTGAAACTGATAATGACAGTTTTGTATCACAAACCTGAGGTACCCTTGGTGAGAAGGGTAGATTGGGACATGGAGATAAGCATCCTTGATGTCTAGAGATACCATATAGTCCCCTTCTTCCAGGTTCGCTATCACTGCTCTGAGTGACTCCATCTTGAATTTGAACCTTTTTATGTAAGTGTTCAAAGATTTTAGATTTAAAATTGGTCTCACCGAGCCGTTCGGCTTCGGTACCACAAACAGCGTGGAATAATACCCCTTTCCCTGTTGTAGGAGGGGTACCTTGATTATCACCTGCTGGGAATACAGCTTGTGAATAGCTTCCAATACTGCCTCCCTGTCGGAGGGAGACGTTGGTAGAGCAGACTTCAGGAACCGGCGAGGGGGAGACGTCTCGAATTCCAATTTGTACCCCTGTGATACTACCTGCAGGATCCAGGGGTCCACTTGCGAGTGAGCCCACTGCGCGCTGAAATTCTTGAGACGGCCCCCCACCGTGCCCGAGTCTGCTTGCAGAGCCCCAGCGTCATGCTGAGGACTTGGCAGAAGCGGGGGAGGGCTTCTGCTCCTGGGAAGAGGCTGCATGGTGCAGTCTTTTTCCCCTTCCTCTGCCCCGGGGCAGGAACGAGCGGCCTTTTTCGCTCTTGCCCTTATAGGGACGAAAGGACTGGGTTTGAAAAGACGGTGTCTTTTTCTGCTGAGAGGTGACCTGGGGTAAAAAGGTGGATTTTCCAGCCTTTGCTGTGGCCACCAGGTCCGATAGACCGACCCCAAATAACTCCTCCCCTTTATACGGCAATACTTCCATATGTCGTTTGGAATCTGCATCACCTGACCACTGTCGCGTCCATAACGTTCTTCTGGCAGAAATGGACATCGCACTTACTCTAGATGCCAGGGTGCAAATATCCCTCTGTGCATCTCGCATATAAAGTAATGCATCCTTTAAATGCTCTATAGTTAACAATATACTGTCCCTATCCAGGGTATCAATATTTTCAGTCAGGGAATCCGACCAAGCCACTCCAGCGCTGCACATCCAGGCTGAGGCGATCGCTGGTCGCAGTATAACACCGGTATGTGTGTATATACCTTTTAAGGTATTTTCCAGCCTTCTATCAGCTGGTTCCTTGAGAGCGGCCGTGTCAGGAGACGGTAACGCCACTTGTTTTGATAAGCGTGTGAGCGCCTTATCTACCCTAGGGGGTGTTTCCCAACGTGCCCTAACCTCTGGCGGGAAAGGGTATAGTGCCAATAATTTATTAGAAATCAGCAGTTTTTTATCGGGGGAAACCCACGCTTTATCACACACCTCATTTAATTCATCTGACTCAGGAAAAACCACTGGTAGTTTTTTCACACCCCACATAATACCCTTTTTTGTGGTACTTGTAGTGTCAGAAATGTGCAATGCCTCCTTCATTGCCGTGATCATGTAACGTGTGGCCCCACTGGACATTACGTTTGTCTCGTCACCGTCGACACTGGATTCAGTATCCGTGTCAGGGTCTGTGTCGACCATCTGAGGTAACGGGCGTTTTAGCGCCCCTGACGGTGTCTGAGACGCCTGAACAGGCACTAATTGATTTGTCGGCTGTCTCATGTCGTCAACAGTTTTTTTGCAAAGTGCTGACATTGTCACGTAATTCTTTAATTACTACCATCCAGTCAGGTGTCGACTCCCTAGGGGGTGACATCACTAACACAGGCAATTGCTCTGCTTCCACATCATTTTCCTCCTCATACATGTCGACACAATCGTACCGACACCCAGCACACACACAGGGAATGCTCTGATAGAGGACAGGACCCCACTAGCCCTTTGGGGAGACAGAGGGAGAGTTTGCCAGCACACACCAGAGCGCTATATATATACAGGGATAACCTTATATAAGTGTTACTCCCTGTTATAGCTGCTGTATTTATATATTAGCTGCCAATAGTGCCCCCCTCTCTGTTTTACCCTGTTTCTGTAGTGCAGGACTGCAGGGGAGAGTCAGGGAGCCGTCCTTCCAGCGGAGCTGTGAAAGAAAATGGCGCTTGTGTGCTGAGGAGAAAGGCTCCGCCCCCTTCACGGCGGCCTTTTCTCCCGCTTTTTTCAGGAAACTGGCAGGGGATAAATGCATCCATATAGCCCAGGAGCTATATGTGATGCATTTTATTTAGCCATATAAGGTTTTTATATCATTTTTATTGCGTCTCAGGGCGCTCCCCCCCAGCGCCCTGCACCCTCAGTGACCGGAGTGTGAAGTGTGCTGAGAGCAATGGCGCACAGCTGCAGTGCTGTGCGCTACCTTATTTGAAGACAGGAACGTCTTCTGCCGCCGCTTTCTCCGGACCTCTTCGCTCTTCTGGCTCTGTAAGGGGGCCGGCGGCGCGGCTCCGGGACCCATCCAGGCTGAACCTGTGATCGTCCCTCTGGAGCTAATGTCCAGTAGCCAAGAAGCCCAATCCACTCTGCAGTCAGGTGAGTTCGCTTCTTCTCCCCTTAGTCCCACGATGCAGTGAGCCTGTTGCCAGCAGGACTCACTGAAAATAAAAAACCTAAACTTTTACTTCTAAGCAGCTCAGGAGAGCCACCTAGCTTGCACCCTTCTCGTTCGGGCACAAAAATCTAACTGAGGCTTGGAGGAGGGTCATAGGGGGAGGAGCCAGTGCACACCAGCTAGTCTAAAGCTTTTACTTTTTGTGCCCAGTCTCCTGCGGAGCCGCTATTCCCCATGGTCCTTACCGAGTTCCCAGCATCCACTAGGACGTCAGAGAAAAAAAAAAAAGAACAGCAGAGGAGAGGAAGAATAAAAATCCCAAAATGTATTCACTGGATGACTGCAGTGAATTAAGAATGGTTATTGCCCTGCAGTCAGGGCCGTAACTAGGGTGGTGCAGAGTGTGCTCTGCACACAGCGCATGTGCCCTGTGGGCGGAGAATCGGCTGCACCCGTGTCCACTGTGTCCCTAGCACCCCACACTGCATCCACCCACCGGCCTATGCCGCCATCTGCATCGCTGCCGCTGCCCACTTGCATGAGAAGACTGGGGTCCCAAGCAGCCACAGGCAGGTTGCGCTAGCAAGACCCCAACACAGGTGCCAAAGCATACTGGCGACCGTGAAGCTCCCGGTACCAGTGAGAGGTCCATAGTATCACTTGTCTATGTGTGTGTGTACTGTATGTAAATGTGTGTGTGTAGCTAAATGTGTGTAGGCCTGTTACTTTTTTTTTTTATTACATCATTTAGATTAGAATACAAATGCTTCGCCCCTGCTACGTACTTAGGGATTGTTGACCATTCTGCATAATCACTACTACTCTGGGTGCATGACGTGTGTAAGGGGCACCACTGTATGGGCATAATGTGTGTAAGGGGCTCTACTACTGTGTTGGCATAACGTGTAAGTGGCACTTTTGTGTGGCGTAACGTGTATAAGGGGTACTAGTGTGGTGTAATGTGAATAACGGACACTACTGTGTAGCATAATGTGAACTGGTACTTTCTGTGGCCATGCCCCTTTCCCCATGAATCCATGCCCCTATATTTTGTTACATGCCTCCAGCGCGTACTGTCCTTACATTGAATATTGGGGGTGGGGGCCACCAATTCTCTTTCTGGTACAGGGCACCAAATTGTCTAGTTATGGCTCTGCCTGCAGTTGGTTTAAAATCATATTAATTATACTTCATACTACATTTCATGAGATAAGATAAAATTTCCCCCAAACTCACCCCCTTACCTGTCTGGTGTACTGAACATTATTGTTCTGTGGGCTAAGGACCGATTATTTCTTGCAAATGGGCAAATAAGTGGCCCATCTGCAAATTAGCCTTATCCCTGGAGAAAGTCCCAGCTCCCAGAACAAAATAAAAAAATAATTAATTACAAAAGAGCTGCAAAATGCACATTCTACATGGAATTATCTAGCAGCCGAGAGAAAGACAGAGGGACCTGCCCATTCCCTATAATTGGGCAGAGCTTCTACCTGCTCCTCAGCCAAAGCTATGCAGCATGTGACCACAGAAACACACCGATTGGTGGGTGGCACTGATAACCCACCAATCAGAGTGCAGGAGGGGATTAGGCAAAGCTAATGCACAACTATTTATTATCCTCTCTAGGTCTGCCAATGCCCTCAAGTCCATAGACATGCCCAACATGAACCTGGGCATATCCCACTTCACTGTCATTGTCCACCTGAACCGAGTCATGCACTAAAGCCCTAAACCTTTCGCCGTAACATCACACTCTACCAAGATCTAATATGGCGTTCTATAACGCAGCCTACAACATGGAAGCTAGGAGCTGATTGGCTGGTACTTTATCCTTCTAAACTTCATCACTCTGGAAGGCTTAGTCCATCACCCCCTTTGTCACTTTGGGGCAGATGTATTAAGCCTGGAGAAGGGATAAGGAAGTGATAAAGCAGTGATAAGTGGAAAGTGATAACGCACCAGCCAATCAGCTCCTAACTGTCATTTTTCCCAAACACATAGGGGGTCTATTCATGAAGCAGTGAAAAGAGTGGAGAAGTGAGCCTGTGGAGAAGTTGCCCATGGCAACCAATCAGCTGCTCTGTACAATTGTATAGTATGCAAATTATAAATGTTACTTCAATGCTGATTGGCTGCCATGGGCAACTTCTCCACAGACTCGCTTCTCCACACCTTTCACTGCTTCATGAATAGACCCCATAATGATTGGCTGGTGCGTTATCACCTTGCGGCCTTTAAAACAAACCGCACAGTATCGCCGCGTTAGCTTTATACAAAACGGCATCATGGCCACAAACTTAAAAACAAAAAAGTTTAAGCAGCTTAGTCATTAAATACACGGCTTCAATGTATTCTGCACATTGTGCACAATGAATTGGAGCATTGAAAAGTAAGCAGGCCCATAAGCATACTCTTAAGACCTTCTTATTTTATGAGACAGTAACGCACTACATAACAATCCCGTTAAGGAAGCACTCAGCTCGTTTGCTGCTGCAATAGAGATCCATGACCTGTAAAATAGGCAGTATGGTAAAGCATAAACATATGAACTTTATGATTGATTTAAGATGGTCTTGAAAACAAACGGTAGGAACGTATTCTGCAGAAAGAGAAAAATATGGAGCGCTGCTGCTCGCTTATACACTCTATAATGTTTAACATATGATAGCGTAATAACTCCTGTTAGTATTATTGATTTCATTTTCAAAATCTGGTGTGATAATAGCACGCTCTGCCATTCGCGGGGCAGGAACAGATGAACGCTTGTCAATCCAAGAAAACACCCAGCCAAATATGGGCACCAGATCTGCTGGCTGTTGTAGGCACTGAAAGTTAATGGCTGGATCAGAGGGATGGCAGATCGACATGCTAAATAGGATTCCAAGCCGGGAATATGGAAACAAGAATGGATGTGGAAATCTACAATTGGGTTTTGGGAACTAGCTACCTGGATATGGGGAAATCGAGAGGAACATTGGGCCAAAGTTAGTTACTGTACAAGTACAAAACCACCTAAGCATACAATTAAAGAAAACATAATGGTTTATACATATTTTTTTTTAAATTCCCTAAATTACATTCCAGTGTACAATTGGAACCCACACAACCAAATCGTGCAGCTGGTTTTTCCGTGGGGGGGGTCATATGCTCCGGCAAAAAAATATTTTTGTTCACTACTTTAAAACGAATGCTGAAGGGGTGTGTAAGAGGGAGGAAAAAAACGAAGGTCCTCATTGGTTCTCCCCACTCACACTTCCCCGGTACAGCATCATACAGCCCCATGCTGTCAGCCATGACTGGGAGTTAGGATAATAAGCAGGTTAGTAACATTTGTGAGGTTGCATTGCTTTAATTAGCTCCTATTTGATAATGAATATATGTTGTAGCTTTTACAAGACCTCAGGGCTGTGAGCTATTCATTTACTGTGTACTTCCAAGAGTCACAGATGGAAACCCCATTTATACTGTACAATCATGCACACCTTGTACCTAAAGGACAATAAGATTACAATTACAGTTAGAAAATCCAATCAGCCTGAAGGTGGCCATAATCTTTGCAATACAGGCCGGTGGCATGACGTTGCAGCAGTCATGGTACCAATCCCAATAGTGATCCAAAGTGGATCATGGAGATCTACACCACCAAGCCTGTTAACCCAATTAGATGATGATTACCATCGGCCAAAACCTGCCCTTATCTTCTGAAAACATTTACCAGCTTTAATATCTTCTGAAAGTGATCCACTTGGACCTGGGCCCTTATGCAGAACCACCAGATCCTGTTCAGACATTGCTCAGACATATCCGCGCACATGTGCGGCCAATTCTGACATTCATCCTGTCGGGGGTCAGGATCACAGCAAGTGCGGCCAAATAAACAGCACAGGTCTGATGTCTCTTCATCAACATTGGGGAATAACAAATACATATCAAGATGGGGCTGCTGCCTATGACACATACTTTTGTAGGGGTGAGCGACGTGGTCATTTACAAATATAGTCCAAAAAAGGGCATCAGAAGTGGATTTTGAAGTCTGTGAGTTATAGTGGCATATCCAATTAGGTGCGGGTTTACTACATGGATTTCCCACAGGTGAAGAGATTTTTGGTATTCAATTCAGTTTAGATTTTTTTTCGGGAGGCATTCTATTTCTTTTTGAGCACATCCGAAGCTAATTTCTCCTAATATCTAGATTTTTTAGGAAAAATTTGCGGAACTTGCTTCAGAGACCCCTATGATCCCTAGTGTCTGTGAGTGACCCCCCCCCCCCCCATGTTTGTCTAGTGGAAGCAGCAGGGAGCACCACATATTCCAGCAGCCTCCTTCACAATGCAACAACGGAGGAGAGCTGACAGCGAGCCGTGGAGACCACTAGAGCGACCGGAACACACAGGTAAGTACCTGTCAGCATTTTTTTCTTGCCTGGCTGGATTTTACCAACAAAAAAACCCTGCAACCATATTTTTTCAAAATTGGATACCGCAGGTATCGGGAGTGTACATACCTGCAGTAATCCAAAATTGAGCGAGAGGTCCGCAAGTTGTTTTTGCAGGTAAAACCTTGCACCTAATGGGATATGCCCCACAGCTGGAATGTTACACCTGTGCGCAATCACCTATTCAGTGGTAAAACTGGATTTGCACAACATTACAATGGAGTGTTGCTCAAGTTGGTATACGTTTAAATTGCCGGCTGTCGGGATCCCGGCGGTCAGGATACTGACGTCGGAATCTTGACAGCTGGCAATTCAGGCAGCCGGAATACCGGCGCAACAGGACTATTCCCACTCGTGGGTGTCCACGACACCCATAGAGTGGGAATAGAACCTGTGGCGAGAGCAGCGAGCCCACAAGGGGACCCTTTGCGCTCCCCCCACTGCCGGCATACTGGCAGCCGGGATGCCGCTGTTGGTATATTGACGGCCGGAATCATACAGAACCCCTCAAGTCCATTATGGAGGAAGATGTTTCAGCATGACAGGTGTACACCGTGTGTAGAACTACAGGCGCATAATTAGCGCTATATAAAGTAATTTTCTTAATAGAAAGGATATATTTATTGAAAACAATTTAAAAGCACAAATGCGTCTACATAATTTAGACTCCAACATTTAGGAAAACAGTAAATAAGCGCAGACAGTCAATCTGACATTTGTAGCAGTAACTGCGTCTTATTTAGTACCATACTTTCATATGACCAGCATTACAATCCCGCAATGGGATTTGCATCATCTTTACAAAGAAAATGTGTTTCTAAGCTATTTGCAGAGCAGAATATTGCTAGACTGCAGAAATATTAAACTGCACAAACAGAGAAAAACATTCCTGTTTTATTACTGTCTTAACAATGCGGAGTCCAGGCTTCTTGTCTCATTGACATAAGTAAGCACATTTGAAATATACTGCAATATAAGAGGTATTAAAACTGCTCAACGTAAACAGTTTGCAAACTACAGTACAGGGCTCATTTACAAACATTACAGGGTGAGGAGTGAGAATATTTCAGAGACAAAAAAACACCTTCCTATTCCCGGGCCCATTTCTGCAGAGCAAACGCAGCCTTGAGCTACTCTTTACTTTAAAACCTTTTAATGAGACTTGTGCATAATTGGATCTTCCTGACAATAGACTCTTACCCTACAGCACATGTAATGAGTCTCCAAGTCCTGACACTTGTTACTCAAGTTAGACGGAGAGCTCAGCTATTTTTTTCCCCCCATAAAATATACTTAATGCTGTAGGTCCGTCTGCAAGCTGTGTATTTTATCCGACAGTTTAAGGGGGTATTCAATTATTCTTGGATACCCGATGGATTGGATACTCAATTGATTTGCTGATGGGCACAAGTGCTGAACCCTTTGAAAACTACTGAGCTGCGTTTGGGGTGCCCAAAAGCCAGAACTCAGGAGGGTGTGGGCAGAAATAATGGGCATCCGCAGAACTCGCGCCCACTGGCAAAACAGCTGAAAAATGCCCAATAATTGGGGCACCCATTACTTACAAGCCCAAAAACAATAGAATTTTCTCCAAGGGCTTTACGGGGTCGATTCAATTTACTGACGGTTGAATAGCGCCGGGAGTTAGCTCCCGACGCTATTCAATACAACAAGTGACTCTCAATTGTCGGGAATTCTTCTCTCACCCCTGGGGGATGAGAGAAGGAATCCGACAAAAGTGCTGCCGCGCGGCTGGCGCAAGGCTGATTCTGTCAGGAATAAGCATCGCAGCGGGGAGATAAGTCGGAGAATGCCCATTCTCCTGACAATTCAACCTGTTAAGTCCGGGAGAACGGGCCTTCGCCGACGTAACTTGAGCTGAATTGAATAGCATTGGGAGCTAACTCCCGGCGCTATTCAACTGTCAGTGAAGTGAATCGACCCCTAAGAGACCTCTTCAACCAAACTCTGACATTCCCAAAGGAAATAAAGAACTGTTAACAGTAATATTTGGGTGCTCATTAATTTATCAAGGCAACGTTTTACATTGATGAGTAGGAATAATGGGGGGTCATTCCGAGTTGTTCGCTCGCTAGCAGATTTTAGCAGCATTGCAAACGCTAGGCCGCCGCCCCCTGGGAGTGTATCTTAGCTTAGCAGAATAGCGAACGAAAGATTAGCAGAATTGCGAATAGAAAATTCTTAGCAGTTTCTGAGTAGCTCCAGACCTACTCACAGATCAGCTCAGGCCGTTTCGTTCCTGGTTTGACGTCACAAACACGCCCTGCGTTCAGCCAGCCACTCCCCCGTTTCTCCAGATACTCCCGCGTTTTTTCCTGGCACGCCTGCGTTTTTCCGCACACTCCCAGAAAACGGCCAGTTTCCACCCAGAAACACCCACTTCCTGTCAATCACACTCCGATCACTTCAACGATGAAAATTCTTCGTTCGGACGTGAGTAAATCTACTAAGTTTTGTGCTAAAATACTTACCGCATGCGCACTACGTACCATGCGCATGCGCATTTTTGCCTTAATCGCTCCGTTGCGAAAAATCGGCAACGAGCAAACAACTCGGAATGACCCCCAATATCCTATTCCCCCCACCAATTGTTTTCTATGAAGTGCGATCTACAGACTACATAGATAAATTAAAATAAAAACTTGTATGCCTCAGTACGGTTCATTATCATGTTGTTGACCGTCAAGAGGTCAACACCATGTTATAATGCTGACATGGTTAAAATGTTGACATCCGACATGTCGACACATGAAATGCATACAATAGAAATTTTAGGGATGGGCTTAAAATTGGGTGATGACATTACGTAGCAGCTGACATTTTGTCAGTGTCAACATATTGCAAGACGCCATTTTGAAAATGTCAACATTTTGTACGGGATATAGGGGGTAATTCTGAGTTGATCGCAGCAGCAAGTTTGTTAACAATTGGGCAAAACCATGTGCACTGCGGGGGAGGCAGATATAACATGTGCAGAGAGAGTTAGATTTGGGTGGGTCATTTTGTTTCTGTGCAGGGTAAATACTGGCTGCTTTATTTTTACACTGCAATTTAGATTGCAGATTGAACACACCCCACCCAAATCTACCTCTCTCTGCACATGTTATATCTGCCTCCCCTGCAGTGCACATGGTTTTGCTCAACTGCTAACAAAATTCCTGCTGCGATCAACTCAAAATTACCCCCCCAGGATGACGTCGATAAGAAGACCAGCATCACAATCCCGACGGTCACAATCCAGAACATAAGTATGAGGGTCAGGCTGCGGGAGGGGAGGTTTAGGCTGTGGTGTAGTGAAGGTTAGGGGGAGGGTAAGGGAAGGGTTTGCCTACGTAACATTATGTGCCATTAATCTTACTGTTGGGATGACGCTATCGGATTCTGTCAGTATCCCGTACCAAACCCTTTTGTACAATAGTGTACAGTATGTGTTATCATTGTGGTGTCAGTACAATGACTAGACACTGTGATACTGAACCCAGTACATATATTCTTCAATGCATGCCATTATTCCTGTGTCCATCAGATGAAGAATGATTCCGACCAAAAATTTATGGGGATCACAGAGTCAGGGATTTGCAACATTCTGTATTTTGCTGACTCCCAGATGGATCGCTCATCAATGTTGTCCACCAATCTGTGTGTTTGAGCATGGATCGCCGCCAGCGGAGCGGGGAATCGGCCTGTAGATATACCGTATGGGCCCCAAAAGGTAACACTGCAACACTAGAGCCAATACAAAATTATATTTTTGATTATATATTTATTATTCTATTTTATTATATACACTACCATACAAAACAATGTTCTACATCAGCGGTGGCCAAACCGCGTCTCTTTCATCCTCCGCATGCGGCTCGATCCGCTCCCGGCCACCGTTGCCCGACACACAGCAACTTCTAAGGCTTAGAAGTTGCAGTGTGTTAATCTACATTCTCTCCAGCGTGTGAGGAGAGGGCAGGAGAGCGCAGCGCGCACCTCTCCTGTTCCTCTGACTCCTGCGACGGTGTCTATCTTCAATTCAGTGCCGGCCCATGAGCCAATCAGAGCTCGCGGTCCGGCAGCTAAGCTCCATGGGCCGGCGCTGAATTTAAGATAGACGCCGCCACTGGAGTCAGAGGAACAGGAGAGGCGCGCGCTGCGCTCTCCTCCCCTCCCCTCACAGCAGCAGCACAGCTGGTGAGCAGCACTTGGGGGTGGGGGGCCACTGTGGGGACATGTGAATCTGCACTGGGGGCATAGCTGGCACTGTGGGGGCATGTGGATCTGCACTGGGGGCATATCTGGCACTGTGGGGCATATCTGGCACATATGGCACTGTGGGGCATATCTGGCACTGTGGGGCATATCTGGCACTGTGGGGCATATCTGGCACTGAGGGCTGTGTACGACTAGAGCTGCATTTCCCACCCTAGGCTTATACTCGAGTCAATAAGTTTTCCCAGGTTTTTGTGGTAAAATTAGGTGCCCCGGCTTATATTCGGGTCGACTTATACTCGAGTATATACGGTATTTATTTGGCACTGTGTGGACATATGTGTATCTGGCACTGTGGAGGGGGGTATATGTATCTGGCACTGTGGAGGCACCCATTTTTTGCCATTTTTATATGTATGTGGCACTGTACTGGGGCATTATATGTATGTGGCACTGTACAACATGACTAAAAACGGGGTTATGACACAAGGTCATACTCCTACAAATGTCATACCGAAAGGTGCGCGCACAAAAATGGGGTGTGGCTTTGTGAACACTATACCACGCCCCCATTTTTGTGCGCGCGCATGATAGTGGCTCTTTCCCTTTACTATGGATCTTTTCTGGCTCTTTGCCTCTGACTGGTTGGCCACCCCTGTTCTACATTATTACTAAACACGACAAACAATAGCTACACTAATTCAATTAAAGAAAAAACCTTTAATGTAGCAAACACGGTAAAAGCACAAACTATACAGCGCAAGGAAACATTTTAAGATAATCCTTTCTCCGTCCATTAACTCTACACTACACTACAGTACAGTACAATAGAGGAATCACGGACGCTCTGTGCTGTAAATGTTTTCTGGCAGAAGATCAGCGTTATATAAGCATTAGCTCACCTGTATCCATCACTCTCTTTCTGTACAGATCATGCAAAATTGCCAACACTTTCAGATAAATTACAGGGATCCAGCATTATTACTCAAGTTTACTTAACTTCATTATATGAGTGTGAATACCAAGCACTCCTGAATATACATATTCCCTTACAAACCTCACTAAGTAATAAGTAATACACGGTGGTAGGAAAAAGGACATAAAATGCAGGATAAGATTTTGATCAGCTGCCTAAAAAAAAAAAAAAAAAACATACACAAAAAAAAAAAAAAAAAAACACCATACCAATAACCTGGTGGGGAAATAGATCCAGTCATCCCTTATTTATTTGCCATCTCCTCTGAATTGGGGGGGAGGGGAGGCTCTACCGATACCCTGGCAAAGTTATTCATTCTCTCGGTGCCCCTCACTTCCTGCCTGAAGTAGGAGATCACAAATTTGGATAACAAGAAACCCATTAATTCACGCCATCCTAGGCCCACCCCCTGCAGTGATGGTATCTGGACTCCAGGTCGACAACAAAAAGGTCGACACACCTTAGGTCGCCAATTGGTCGACACACCTTAGGTCGACATGGACAAAAGGTCGACATGGAAAAAGGTCGACATAAGTTTTTCACATTTTTTTATTTTTTGGAACTTTTTCATACTTAACGATCCATGTGGACTACAATTGGAACAGTAATCTGTGCCGAGCGAAGCGGAGTGGAGCGAAGGCACCATGCCCGAAGCATGGCGAGCAAAGCGAGCCATGCGAGGGGACGCGGTGCACTAATTGGGGTTCCCGGTCACTCTACGAAGAAAACGACACCAAAAAAACATAAAAAACTCATGTCGACATTGTTCCTGTCGACCTTTTGTCCATGTCGACCTAAGGTGTGTCGACCAATTGGCGTCGACCTAAGGTGTGTCGACCTTTCTGTTGTCGACCTGGAGTCCCAGACCCGCAATGATCTGCGGCTTGCTGTGCCACGCACCCCCATCCATTGAATACAGTTGCCCCATTCTGCAGTGTTGTACATTTATGAGTGAGTTGCATGCATACTCTTGCTGAAAGTTGGCAAAGATGCTTGTAATGCATAACTGTATAGCACTATAGTATTTTGGAAAGCTCTGGAGGTTGTGTTTCCTAATAATTCCAAGTATGCTTACATCTGCTACTACACAGGTACAAATTAATTTCACCTTTCCACATAATACCCTTGGCATCCTCCTCCTGTTCAACTGTTTAGCAGAGCTCCTCTTAGCACCTGGGTCCCCGGTCAGTGGGGGTAATGCAGGCGATCAGGTCCAAACTGCGCATGCGTATGCACCGCAATGCGCAGGCACGTCGCACGGGTACAAAGCGGATCGCCGCTCAGCGATGGGTTTGTGTGACAGATCCGTTCGCATGGGCGATCACAAGGAGATCGACAAGATGAAGGCGTTTGTGGGTGTCAACTGACCGTTTTCAGGGAGTGTCTGGAAAACCGCAGGCGTGTCCAAGCGTTTGCAGGGTGGGTTCCTGACGTCAATTCCGGTCCCGGACAGGCTGATGTGATCGCATCGGCTGAGTAAGTCCTGGGCTACTCAGAGACTGCACAAAATCTGTTTGTACAGCTCTGCTACACATGCGTTCGCACACTCACACAGCTACAATACACTCCCCCTGTAGGCGGCGACTATCTGATCGCAGCAGTGCAATAAATCGCTTGCTAGCGATCAGGTCTGACTCTGAATTAGGCCCAGTGAGAATAACAGTCGCCAACCAGCCAAGATCATTTTAATAACTTTCTTTTCTGATGGTATGATGCCTGGAACACTACATTCTGTATAAAGGATAACGTATGTATGTATGTATATGATTAAGGACACACACACAAAACTAAATTGTTTGTAACCTTGCAAATTTTACGGATAGATGCTCCTCAATGTACTACTGTATGTTTTATGTTGTATAAAAGCCCAGCAGTCTTCCAGCATTATTAATGCAGTGGATGCAGTGTTAATAGAGTTACTCAGAATTGCACCCTTCCGTACGCTGGACTGTGTACGTAGGCTTTGGAAAATCACTCATTCCCTGTGTATTCACCACACTGGTCAAGGAACAGCAACTTATGCCTGTGCACACCGCTGCAGATGGGCTGTCACCCGGCAGAAAAGTTATAGTTAAGTAGATGTGTCCTGAGAAGGTGGCAGTTTGTCATACACCAGACAGCAGTGATAAGCGAGCGGGTGGGGAATGGGGAGAGGAAGGGTGGGGGGGACCTTTCAAAAAAAATATAAAATCTGGCTTGTGATACAATGTAACTGAAGTTCCCTTTATTACATTTCCATTGAGCACAATTATCCACATTCTCTCTTGTTAATGGGGAAGCGCATATGGGCAGAGAATTGACTTATTTCCCTTGGATTTAAACAAGTTTCAGGCTGTCAGAACTCATATGATGTGCAGATAGCATGTTCTTTGAACCACAAAAGTGTTCTTAATATTGGTTTATTAAACTTCAGGGTAATTTAATATGGTCCCGTTTAAATAATTAAATTGGCTTGTTGCATTATCTCCTTAAACACAAGTGGCATTTATATGTTAAGCCGCTGTGAACAATAACCCTCAGCAAGAAGGAGCTGAACATGGCATTGTGAATGGAAGAAGATGAAATTAGCTCCTTTCAATTACTGCACGGGATCTAATTGGAGATTACTAGGGGAAAAAAAGCCCAATGCAAAACAAACACGACATTGCTTACTGGGAAATATGGCAGGATATGTCGCACATATACCCCTACTTCTTCCATGCAGTCTTCTTCAAGTATTAAAGAGAGATTTGTCACCTTCGGGTGACTTTCACTTCCACCTGCAGCCTCCACAAAATAGAATGCCTTATATAGAGATCTAAAGGCCCGTATTCACGGGCCGATGCAGGAGAGATGTGTGCTGAGCGAACCGTTCAGCACACATCTCTCCCGGTGCTCAGCACAGCGCGATGTGTGCTGAGTGTGCGGGGGGAGACGGGGGGGCGCTCATTTCACCCAGCGACCTGCTAGATTGGCCTGCAGGCCAATCTAGCACCAGCGATAGCGATGCGCGGGGCTGCGCATCGCTATCGCTGTGGGGGGTACACACGGAGTGATCATGCTTAAAATCTAAGCAATCTAGTCAGATTGCTTAGATTATCGCTCCGTGAGTACCCCCCTTAAGCAAACTGATTCCGAGTTGGATGTCTAGTGCCTGATGGACGACTTTATGCTACTGTGAGATTCATTCCGTTAATGTGAGAATCCGTGCGGCTTCAAGAGGAAAGCCGCACCGGCCGCTGATTTTAAGCCAGCTGCTGCAAGAGATCAGTCTGTAACAGGCTTCCCTTCTCTGGGGGTCATTCAGACCCGGTTGAACGCAGCCTTTTTTCGCAGCCGTGCAATCGGGTCTGAACAGCGCATGCACCGCAACACACAAGCGTGTCGGCTGCTAGCAATCGCCGGGCAGTGTCAGAACTTACGACGATAGCGATCGCACCGGCGATCGCAACAAGATTGACAGGAAGAAGGCATTCGTGGGTGGCAACTCAGTTTTCAGAAAGTGTCCGGAAAAACGCAGGCGTGCCCAGCCGTTCGGGAGGAGGGTTCCTGACGTCAGAATCGGCCCGGATCGTCGCAGCGGCTGAGTAAGTCCTAGGCTGTGCTCACTGCACAGCCAATCGCACCCCTGCACAGCGTTTACCCCCTCCCCCTGTAGGCGGCAATTACCTGGTCACAGCAGTGCAAAAAAACGCCTGCGTGTGACCAGGTCTGAATTAGGTCCTCTGTGCGTGACACTGCGTGTGTCTGAAACTCGCACCGACTAGACCAGCTGACGCCCATTTTCGGCTCATTTCATGCAAAGCAGGATCCGTACATGCTCAGAAAATGAAGTAACGGAATTACAGGAATGAAGAGTTAAACGCATTCTGATCTGATCCTGATCGTTGCGTTAGGACAACTTCACCTAGTAAGGGTGGTCCATAAGGTGGACCACACAGTGGAGGCACCACCACCAAAGAGCTAATTTTGGTGATTGAGGGGGAGAGAGGTTAATATAAAAAAACATAATAAAGTAAACAAAACCAAAAAAAAAGCACAAAACACAATCTGCAGATTGGGAAACCAGTATATGAAGCGGACACGTGGTATATTCTTTGCTAAATACAGTTAGAAATGGCAACGTGTCTATCTCTTCTAATAAGGAAGAGTCATTAAATGGAAACAAAGTTTAAAAATGAAACAACATGCTAACATAGTACATGTAATTAGAGCCCAGGCAAAGCAGACGTCTTCAGGCATTCAGTATGATTTGCTGGCGCTTGGGATCCCGGTGGTCATACTCCCGATGCCAGGATCCCGAAGGCTGCAGTGCTGACAGGGGTGAGTTGGGGCTATTCTCCACTACCCCCTAACCCTAACCTCCCTGCGGCGGTGCATAAACCTACCCCCCCCCCCCCCCCCCCACACATACACACACAATAAACCTAACCCAGGCGTAATACTTCCATAGGTCGGGATGCCAGCTGTTGGGATTCCGGCGTCTGTCTCCAGACCTTTTCAGGATTCCGTCACCAGCACTGTGACGGGGGTTGGGATCCCGGCATCAGTATTCCGACAGCCAGGATCCCTACAGGCGGCAAATTAACGGCATCCTGTCTTGAGGGGTCAAATAACTATTTCATTGGTATGCAATGTTTTACTATAATGACAACGCCTCATTCTTTGAAAAAGTCCAGCTATTGCTTAAAGCATTTCCAAACCTAGAGCTTCATCATGAAGATCAAATATCACTTAAAGCAAATCCAAGAAAACACTGTTTAAAAGCATCAATAAGAGGAATGATCTAAGATCTGAAACAATTTAAAATTCCACAGAGCACTTTGTTTAATCCATAAGGAAACTTGTGTGAAAAATGTATCTGTTGTTCATCGGTAATTATTAAACTCAGCATCGTTTTTTTAGACACTGCAGAATTTCGAGTGTGATTAGAATTCCATTATAAAATAAAAAAATATGAAACTCACCTAAAAGGTGTGATTAAATTTTGTAACATTTTAGGGAATGACCAACTGGCAATAACATGATTTTCCCTATCATAACTGAAAAGAAAAAGAAAACAGCACACGTAGACGAAAAAAAGAAATGGTTGACGTAAATATAAATTTGCATCATTACTACGCAGTCATTTACTAATCAATGACCTCTGTCTTCCGTTTCCATTGCTCCATCCTATACTGTAATGAATTTGCCATCTACAAAGACAAAGCACTAACAAATATGCTGATGAATGTCTTTTTTCATGCAACATTAATTTGTAAAATACATATGATTAACACTGATTGTCTAACTATTTAGACAACAGCTTTTAACACACAAGGAAACACTAATGTTTGCTAATGTTCCGCGTGCCTGTGGAAAAGTCAGGGGGCCAGTTTCATTTCTCATACACTTGCGCATTCAATAAAGACGATTATTTCATTATCTCCCAAAATGTTATATCTGCATGATCTATGCTACTTTTCATCAATTGGATATTTATGTATAGATTTTATAATTAAATAATATAAATGAGTGCTAGAACATGAACCTTCTATAGTTCATTATTCGATTAGCAAATAACCTGCGTATTAGGGTTCTACTAAAGTGTATGAGACTAAATATCTTGGACTGTATAGGAATGTCTAATAAAGGACGCAAAGATTAAAACATCAAAAAATGAAATGCAATCTGGGTTGTAGTATAGACTGTATGATTTATTTTCCTGCACAGCTCTGGGGGGCTAAACAAATTGCTGCACCGTCATTTGCTGTCTGTGCGGCTTACACATGATCAAACCTCTCGGTGAAGGCAGAATGCATCCAGAATTGTATTTTCAATGTGATTCATCTGGCCACTTACCGCATGAAAACGCGCTTATTAACGCCGTATGCATGAAGATTTGCAATTACATATCTTGCCTCATCCATCAATGCTGCAGTTGCGCCAAACAGACCCTCTTAAGTCATACTTGCCAACACTGCTGCTCCCTCTTCCGGGAGGGGGCAGCCTGGTCGGTGATCAGGGGGTGTGTCCAGTGGTAATAGGGCATGTCTGTGGCGGGACGAAACCGTCATTGTGGCTCCGCCCGCCCCCCACACACACACACTATCCAGCGCCGAGGAAAAAGGCACTGGATAGCGGGGGCGGAGCTATGATGATGCGATTCAGCGCGAATCGCATCATTGTGTCCCCCCTTGGACCGCCCACTGGTGCTCAATTGTGGGCGGCTGAGGGGGAGGGTTATGGGAGCTAACGACGGATGCAGGACACTTGCCAACCTTTCCGGGGAGCCGGGAGCACCACACGATTTAAGGGAGCCTCCCGGCCGTTCCGGGAGGGTAGGCAAGTATGTCTTAGGTCCCGTTGGACTCTGCTAGCGTTGGACATCTCTTTTGCGTCTTTTCTGCCAAAATGTGTCTTAGTCGCACTGTGATGTAACTAGAAAGCACCAGGAGACTGTGCTGATGAATTTGATACGTGAAACAGGTTTATGTGTGTGCGACTGAGTCTCTGAATCTGTATAAGAAGTGCTAAGATGCAGCATCTTTTTTTCCATGTTACGTTCCACTGTGCTTCATATACTGTACTTAGGGGGTCATTTCGACCTGATTGCATGCTAGGATTTTTCGATGCGCTGCGATCAGGTCAGAACTGCGCATGCGTATGCATCGCAATGCGCAGGAGCGTCGTATGGGTACAAAGCGGATCGTTGCTGTGCGATGGATTTTACGAAGAATCCATTCGCACAGCCGATCGCAAAGAGACTGACAGGAAGAGAGCGTTTGTGGCTGTCAACTGACCGTTTTCTGGGAGTGGTTGGAAAAACGCAGGCGAATACAAACGTCTGCAGGGCGGGTGTCTGACATCAATTCCGGGCAAGAACAGGCTGAAGTGATCACGGTGGTTGAGTAAGTTCTGAGCTACTCAGAGACTGCACAACACTTTTTTGTACCAGTCGGCTGCACATGCGTTCACACACTTGCAAAGCAAAAATACACTCCCCTATAGGCGGCGACTATCTGTTCGCAGCGCTGAAAAAAATAGCGAGCGATCAACTCGGAATGACCCCCTTAGTCGCACACAGATATAGAAGTGCATCCTAGTTACATAGCATTGCTACTAAGACGCAGTTTCAGCAATAAAAGACGCCCAGCGCTAGTAGAGTAGCATGGGACCTGGCCTCTCACACGCGGCAAGCAGTTCACGCTACGTGGTTTACTGAGGCTAGATGTATGAGGACACATCTATATATGTGGTGTGCGGACTTCTGAGTTTATGACCTGGGTGTCCTATTGCTCAAGCATGGCCATCACTGGGAGGGATCCTATCAGATCCTTCTTGGGGTTTTACACGGAAAGAAGCCCATAGGCTACTATAGGCAACGGCATCTATAGATGGAGTTACCTATCTGTTATATATTGGGGGGATGGGGCCTGGACTGCAATCCATAGCTACTAATAATGGGATGTGCTACCAAGATGAGACATCGTACTACAGGAGAGCAGGCACACCGTACAATCATTAGAATTATAATACATTCAATTATACATCATATCTGAGGTTTTTGGCATAAATTTGGTCAATATTATGATCTGCTCACCCACCGTCAAGGTAACCTCATCTGGCAGGTCCCTAACATTAAAGGGGTTCGACTATCTGTTACAAGCTCCGGAAAGTTTTGCTTTCCAGAGCTACTGTAAGTGCATACGGAAAATGTGGTAAAATCTTTGAAAAAGGCAATTTTCACCGCATTTTACTGTTAGTACATCCCGCACTGAATCTCACACAAAGGCAGGATTTGGCTAATCAATCCACCATGGAGGTGGAATGGCCTACAATATGCACGCACTGGCGTGATTACGGTAAGCCTGCCCATATTTTTTAAGCGCCAATCAAGTAAAAGGCAATTGTCACAATACACAATTCTGTGGCCTCCCTTACTAGCAATTTACATGTACTAGCATTATGGTAACTGTGAGTGTCTGGAGTCTTACCGGAATGCTGGGGCCGTGGGGCTGGCTTCCTTGGCGATGTGCGGGCAGCGGCGGAGGTGGGCTGCTGCGCCGGATCCGTGGGCAGCAGTAGCGGCGGTGAAGGGGTCCGCTCGTGGCGGCGGGACGCTCTTGCTGAGCCGTTGCTAGGAGACCAGGGGCAGTGAGTAATGTGGCTTTGCAAAAAGGTCTGCATTACTGGGCGCCGCCATGTTGGAGACCCAGTTTTAAGCATAGTTCCTGTTTCCTGTTTCTTCCAGCCAATCCAGGGGAAGCTCTCCCTATAAAAGGGGGCTGGTTTAGGACAGGGACGCCAGTGCTTCAAGTTACAACCCTGTTGTAGGTGCTTTAGCCTGTGCTCCCAGGATTCTCTGTTGCTGCTGCAGCCCTGCCGTTTCTAGCCTGATACTGACTGTGGAAGCACTCCTGGAAAACCCGGTCCAGTAAGACTCTTTGGGCACAGTCAGCACCGGGTCTTTCAAGCCACACTCCACAGATCTCCTTCACCAGCCACGCCTTTGTACCACCGACCACAGCCTTCAGATTATTATCTTCAGCCTCGTTTTCCAAGCCACAGAACACAGTCCTTGTCTCCAGCCACGTCTTCAACCACCATCACAGTTCATCATCTACAGTCTCATCTTTCAAATCACAGTCCACAGTTCTTCGCCTCCAGCCACGTCTTTAACCACTATCCACAGTTCCGCAGTTCATTAATCACAACCTCGTCATTCAAGCCACAACCCGCAGTTCTTTATCCGCAATTACGTTCCTTAACCATCGTGCTCCAGCCTCGGTTCTCTACCTCAGCCCTGTACATAATAAATATTTTCCATTGACTCTCAAACCCCGCCTACGTTCTTCAGTACGGATGGTGTAATGGTTAGCATTACTGCCTCACAGCACTGAGGTCATGGGTTCGATTCCCACCATGGCTCTAACTGTGTGGAGTTTATATATTCTCCCCGTACTTGCGTGGGTTTCCTCCAGGTACTCCGGTTTCCTCCCACAATCCAAAAATATACTGGTAGGTTAATTGGCTCCCTACAAAATTAACCCTAGCGTGAATGTGTGTGTGTGTGTACTTGTGGTAGGGAATATAGATTGTAAGCTCCACTGGGGCAGGGACTGATGTGAATGGCCAAAATATTCTCTGTAAAGCGCTGCGGAATATGTGTGCGCTATATAAATAACTGGTAATAATAAGAATTTACTTACCGATAATTCTATTTCTCGTAGTCCGTAGTGGATGCTGGGGACTCCGTAAGGACCATGGGGAATAGCGGCTCCGCAGGAGACTGGGCACATCTAAAGAAAGCTTTAGGACTAACTGGTGTGCACTGGCTCCTCCCCCTATGACCCTCCTCCAAGCCTCAGTTAGGAAACTGTGCCCGGACGAGCGTACACAATAAGGAAGGATTTTGAATCCCGGGTAAGACTCATACCAGCCACACCAATCACACCGTATAACTTGTGATCTGAACCCAGTTAACAGTATGATGACAGAGGAGCCTCTGAAAAGATGGCTCCCAACAATAATAAACCGATTTTTGTAACAATAACTATGTACAAGTATTGCAGACAATCCGCACTTGGGATGGGCGCCCAGCATCCACTACGGACTACGAGAAATAGAATTATCGGTAAGTAAATTCTTATTTTCTCTAACGTCCTAAGTGGATGCTGGGGACTCCGTAAGGACCATGGGGATTATACCAAAGCTCCCAAACGGGCGGGAGAGTGCGGATGACTCTGCAGCACCGAATGAGAGAACTCCAGGTCCTCCTCAGCCAGGGTATCAAATTTGTAGAATTTAGCAAACGTGTTTGCCCCTGACCAAGTAGCTGCTCGGCAAAGTTGTAAAGCCGAGACCCCTCGGGCAGCCGCCCTAGATGAGCCCACTTTCCTTGTGGAACGGGCTTTTACAGATTTTAGCTGTGGCAGGCCTGCCACAGAATGTGCAAGCTGAATTGTACTACAAATCCAACGAGCAATAGTCTGCTTAGAAGCAGGAGCACCCAGCATGTTGGGTGCATACAGGATAAACAGCGAGTCAGATTTCCTGACTCCAGCCGTCCTGGAACATATTTTCAGGGCCCTGACAACATCCAGCAACTTGGATTCCTCCAAGTCCCTAGTAGCCGCAGGCACCACAATAGGTTGGTTCAGGTGAAAACGCTGGAACCACCTTAGGGAGAAACTGAGGACGAGTCCTCAATTCCGCCCTGTCCGAATGGAAAATCAGATAAGGGCCTTTACAGGATAAAGCCGCCAATCCTGACACGCGCCTGGCCTAGGCCAGGGCCAACAGCATGACCACTTTCCATGTGAGATATTTTAACTCCACAGATTTAAGTGGTTCAAACCAATGTGACTTTTGGAACCCAAACTACATTGAGATCCCAAATTGCCACTGGAGGCACAAAAGGAGGCTGTATATGCAGTACCCCTTTTACAAACGTCTAAACTTCAGGGACTGAAGCTAGTTCTTTTTTGGAAGAAAATTGACAGGGCCGAAATCTGAACCTTAATGGACCCCAATTTCAGGCCCATAGACACTCCTGTTTGCAGGAAATGTAGGAATCGACCCAGTTGAATTTCCTCCGTCGGGCCTTACTGGCCTCGCACTACGCAACATATTTTCGCCAATTGCGGTGATAATGTTTTTGCGGTTACATCCTTCCTGGCTTTTGATCAGGATAGGGATGACTTCATCCGGAATGCCTTTTTTCCTTCAGGATCCGGTGTTCAACCGCCATGCCGTCAAACGCAGCCGCGGTAAGTCTTGGAACAGACAGGGTCCTTGCTGGAGCAGGTCCCTTCTTAGAGGTAGAGGCCACGGATCCTCCATGAGCCTCTCTTGAAGTTCCGGTTACCAAGTCCTTTTTGGCCCATCCGGAGCCACGAATATAGTGCTTACTCCTCTCCATCTTATCAATCTCAGTACCTTGGGTATGAGAGGCAGATGAGGGAACACATACACTGACTGGTACACCCACGGTGTTACCAGAGCGTCTACAACTATTGCCTGAGGGTCTCTTGACCTGGCGCAATACCTGTCGAGTTTTTTAATCATGTGGACGACTTCTGGGTGAAGCCCCCACTCTCCCGGGTGGATATCGTGCTGAGGAAGTCTGCTTCCCAGTTGTCCACTCCCGGAATGAATACTGTTGACAGTGTTTTTTCCATGATTTTCCGCCCAGCGGAGAATCCTTGCAGCTTCTGCCATTGCCCTCCTACTTCTTGTGCCACCCTGTCTGTTTACGTGGGTGACTGCCATGATGTTGTCCGACTGGATCAACACCGGCTGACCTTGAAGCAGAGGATTTTGCTAAGCTTAGAGCATTGTAACTGGCCCTTAGCTTCAGGATATTTATGTGAAGTGATGTATCCAGGCTTGACCCTAAGCCCTGGATATTCCTTCCCTGTGTGACTGCTCCCCAGCCTCGCAGGCTGGCATCCGTGGTCACCAGGACCCAGTCCTGAATGCCGAATCTGCGGCCCTCTAGAAGATGAGCACTCTGCAACCACCACAGGATGGATACCCTTGTCCTTGGTGACAGGGTTATCCGCTGATGCATCTGAAAATGCGACCCGGACCATTTGTCCAGTAGGATCCACTGGAAAGTTCTTGCGTGGAATCTAACGAATGGGATTGCTTCGTAGGAAGCCACCATTTTTTCCCAGAACCCTTGTGCATTGATGCACTGAGACTTGGTTCGGTTTTAGGAGGTTCCTGATTAGCTCGGATAACTCCCTGGCTTTCTCTTCCGGGAGAAACACCTTTTATCTGGACTGTGTCCAGGATCATCCCTAGGAAACAGAAGACAAGTCGTCGGAACCAGCTGCGATTTTGGAATATTGAGAACCCAATCGTGCTGCCGCAACACTACCTGAAATAGTGCTACACCGACCTCCAACTGTTCCCTGGATCTTACCCTTATCAGGGAATTGTCCAAATAAGGGATAACTAAAATTTCCTTCCTTCGAAGGGATATCATTTCGTCCATTACCTTGGTAAAGACCCGGGGTGCCGTGGACCATCCCTACGGCAGCGTCTGAACTGATAGTGACAGTTCTGTACCATAACCTGAGGTACCCTTGGTGAGAAGGGTAAATTTTGACATGAAGGTAAGCATCCTTGATGTCCCGAGACATCATGTAGTCCCCTTCTTCCAGGTTCGCAATCACTGCTCTGAGTGACTCAATCTTGAATTTGAACCTCTGTATTTAAGTGTTCAAAGATTTTAGATTTTAGAATCGGTCTCACCGAGCCGTCTGGCTTCGGTACCACAATAGTGTGGAATAATACCCCGTTCCTTGTTGCAGGAGGGGTACCTTGATTATCACCTGCTGGGAATACAGCTTGTGAATGGCTTCCAAAACTGCCTCCCTGTCAGAGGGAGACGTCGGTAAAGTCGACTTTTGGAAACGGCGAGGGGGAGACGTCTCGAATTCCAATATGTACCCCTGAGATATTACCTGAAGGATCCAAGGGTCTACTTGCGAATGAGCCCACTGCGCACTGAAATTCATTGAGAACGGGCCCCCACCGTGCCTGAGCTTGTAAAGCCCTAGCGTCATACTGAGGGCTTGGCAGAGGCGGGAAAGGGTTTCTGTTCCTGGGAACTGGCTGATCTCTGCAGCCTTTTTCCTCTCCCTCTGTCACGAGCAGAAAAGAGGAACATTTTGTCCGCTTGCCAACAAAGGACTGCGCCTGATAATACGGCGTCTTATTTTGAGAGGCGACCTGGGGTACAAACGTGGATTTCCCAGCTGTTGCCGTGGCCACCAGGTCTAAAAGACCGACCCCAAATGTCCCCTTTCAAAGGCAATACTTCCAAATGCCGTTTGGAATCCGCATCACCTGACCATTTTACTGGTAGAATTGGACAACGCACTTATACTTGATGCCAGTCGGCAATTATTCCGCTGTGCATCATGCATATATAGAAATGCATCTTTTAAATGCTCTATAGGCAATAATATACTATCCTTATCTAGGATATCAATATTTCCAGTCAGGGAATCCGACCATGCCAACCCAGCACTGCACCTCCAGGCTGAGGCGATAGCTGGTCGCAGTATAACACCAGTATGTGTGTAAATACCTTTTTTGGATACCCTCCTGCTTTCTATCAGCAGGATCCTTAAGGGCGGCCATCTCATGAGAGGGTAGAGCCCTTGTTCTTACAAGCGTGTGAGCGCCTTATCCCCCCTAGGGGGTGTTTCCCAATGCATCCTAACCTCTGGCGGGAAAGGGTATGCAGCCAATACTTTTTAAGAAATTATTAATTGTTATCGGGGGGAAACCCACGCATCATCACACACCTCATTTTATTTCTCAGATTCAGGAAAACTACATGTAGTTTTTCCCTCACCGAACATAATACCCCTTTTTTGGTGGTACTCGTATTATCAGAAATGTATAAAAACATTTTCCATTGTCTCAATCATGTAACGTGTGGCCCTACTGGAAATCACGGTTGTCTCTTCACCGTCGACACAGGAGTCAGTATCCGTGTCGGCGTCTGTATCTGCCATCTGAGGTAACGGCCGCTTTAGAGCCCCTGACGGCCTATGAGACGTCTGGACAGGCACAAGCTGAGTAGCCGGCTGTCTCATGTCAACCACTGTTTTTTTTATATAGAGCTGACACTGTCACGTAATTTTCAACAGTACATCCACTCAGGTGTCGACCCCCTAGGGGGTGACATCACTGTTACAGACACTCTGCTCCGTCTCCACATCATTTTTCTCCTCATACATGTCGACACAAACGTACCGACACACAGCACACACACAGGGAATGCTCTGATAGAGGACAGGACCCCACTAGCCCTTTGGGGAGACAGAGGGAGAGTATGCCAGCACACACCAGAGCGCTATATATATACAGGGATAACCTTATATAAGTGTTTTTCCCCTTATAGCTGCTGTATGTTTTAATACTGCGCCTAATTAGTGCCCCCCTCTATTTTTTTAACCCTTTCTGTCTGCAGGGAAGAGCCAGGGAGCTTCCCTCCAACTGAGCTGTGAGGGAAAATGGCGCCAGTGTGCTGAGGAGATAGGCTCCGCCCCCTTTTCGGCGGCCTTATCTCCCGGTTTTTTGTATATTCTGGCAGGGGTTAAATGCATCCATATAGCCCAGGAGCTATATGTGATGCATTTTTTGCCATGTAAGGTATTTCTGTAATGTTTTATTGCGTCTCAGGGCGCCCCCCCCCCAGCGCCCTGCACCCTCAGTGACCGGAGTATGAAGTGTGCTGAGAGCAATGGCGCACAGCTGCAGTGCTGTGCGCTACCTTATTGAAGACAGGAACGTCTTCTGCCGCCGATTTTCCCGGGCCTCTTCGCTCTTCTGGCTCTGTAAGGGGGCCGGCGGCGCGGCTCCGGGACCCATCCAGGCTGGACCTGTGATCGTCCCTCTGGAGCTAATGTCCAGTAGCCAAGAAGCCCAATCCACTCTGCACGCAGGTGAGTTCGCTTCTTCTCCCCTTAGTCCCTCGATGCAGTGAGCCTGTTGCCAGCAGGTCTCACTGACAATAACAAACCTAAACTAAAACTTTCACTAAGAAGCTCAGGAGAGCCCCTAGTGTGCACCCTTCTCGTCGGGCACAGAAATCTAACTGAGGCTTGGAGGAGGGTCATAGGGGGAGGAGCCAGTGCACACCAGTTAGTCCTAAAGCTTTCTTTAGATGTGCCCAGTCTCCTGCGGAGCCGCTATTCCCCATGGTCCTTACGGAGTCCCCAGCATCCACTTAGGACGTTAGAGAAAAATAAATAAATAATAATTGCTCCGTGTCCCATGCGAAGGAACTATATCCAGCCCCCTCATCTTGTTCATTCACAGCCTGCTACCTCCTCGGGCAAATCTCAGCTGCCGGATCCTGAAACTATGCTAGACGTGACAGTAACAGTATATTGGGGGTCATTCCGAGTTGATCGCACGTAGCAACTTTTTGCTGCTCGTGCGATCAACTTGACGCTGCCTATGGGGGAGTGTATTTTAGCATAGCAGGGCTGCGATCGCTTGTGCAGCCCTGCTATGCTAAAAAAGTTTCCAGCAAAACAAGACCAGGGTCAGACCTACATACCCTTTGCTTGGGATCCAGCGATGAAGGTCCCGGGATAGACGTCAGACATCCGCCCTCCAAACACCTGGACACGCCTGCGTTCGGATCTCCACGCCCAAAAAACGGTGAGTATCCGCCCCAGAACGCCTCCCCGCTGTCAATCTTCTTGCGATGGCGCTAGCGATCACTTTCTTCTTTGTTCTGGCCGCCGGGCAACGACGCGCATGCCCAATGCGGCCGCCGCGCATGCGCTGCTCCGACCCGTTCGCACTGCATGCTAAGAACCGCTGCGTGCGAACGGGTCGGAATGACCCCCATTGCTCTGTGGATGGAAAATCATGGCATTTTAAAGGGTTTGTGTGACACCAACCTTATGGGGGAGGTCACAAAGGGATAAGCCTGATTCATTTAAATTTGAATGTGAGTGGACCGCACAATTTATTTAAAAAAGCAAACTGCGTATATCCTGCTAATGTAACTTACAGCCGGCCATCCAACAGCCGTGATTTTGCCGTTGCTATTGTGACTGGCGGTCAGGAGGGTCACACATACCCAACGCGCTCTTACAAAGCAGAGGGTCGGGGGTGGTGTAATCACATAGATGCAGCAAACTAAGTAAACAGGCATATGTTTGCATTACTTTACCTGCAACTCTGTATTTGGCCATACAGTAAGTTGTTTGGTAATCTACTGTAAGTAGCAGGTAAGTCACATTATAAATTCACACTTGCTTCTATTTTTACCTCATATGGTAAGGTAGGAGTATAGTTTCATACACCTTGGCCACACACCTGTAATTATTGATTCCTTCACAGTCGGGCCATACTGCAAGTCCTGAGTGACAGTTGGAAGTCCAGAGGTCGCTCTTGGCTCACGCTCGTTACGATTTCTTATCTACAAATGTCTCTTGTTCGTGCAACAGATCTTACCTGAGCCAAAGTGCAACTGCGTGAACACATTTGGCATAATAAACATATCTGTTGATTCACATCAAAACAAGGACACGTCTCGCTGGGCATAGGAATGCAAAACCATGACTAATGCAAACTGCGTTTAAGGTTTTTGTTTACAAAAAAGTGAGTTTTTTTTAAATACTTATTTTCCTATGTGCTGTGCCTTTTATAATCTCAAGATTCATATTAACTGAAAACATCTCAAAAGCAGTGACCATACTGTAGCAACCAACAGAAAGGTGACCCAGGGATTTAGGCGGACATGTACCAAGCAGTGATAAAAGTGGAGAAGTGAGCCAGTGGAGACGTTGCCCATGGCAACCAATCGGCATTGATGCAACATTTATAATTTGCATACTATAAAAGTATACAGAGCAGCTGGTTGGTTGCCATGGGTCACTTCTCCACTGGCTCACTTCTCCAATTGTCCCCCTAAGACAGGCATGTCCAAACTGTGGCCCTCCAGCTGTTGTGAAACTACACATCCCAGCATGCCCTGACACAGCTTTAGCATTCTCTGACAGCAAAACTGTGTCAGGGCATGCTGGGATATGTAGTTTCACAACAGCTGGAGGGCCGCAGTTTGGACATGCCTGCCCTAAGATATCAGAAACATGGCAAACTTACTTACATGATTATTTCATGCCAAAAAGTACCTCTCAGACATAGCGTTATCCTGGATTAATGCCACGATAAACCTCCTCAAAGTCACATAGGCCCACATTTATCAAGCATTGGGGGGTAATAAATTGCACGGTGATAATGTATCAACTAACCAGCTCCTTACTGCCATGTTACAGGCTGTGTTTGAAAACTGAACTGAATAATACAATTAATTATAGGATTGATACAAGGCTGCAGAGAACAGAGAGGAGGAAGCAACCCCCCCCCCCCCCCCCGCCCCATTCCCATTCCCATTCAATGTTCTCAGTGAAAGTAACATAACGTTCTGTAACAGGCTATAAAGTAGTCAGTAATGGGCATTTGCGAAGTGTGCTGGATTCCGGCTGAGTGTCTGCATACAGGTGCTGAACAGGAAAAGTCCGTCTCTCTACAACTGGATTTTTTTCCAGCATATCCATAAGTCACCAGAAACGCTGTTTAAGTCACGAGCATGAGAGCCCTAAACGCAGAACTTCTCCGCTGTCACCTGATTTCCCCATCACTCTATCAATTGTCAGCAGCATTCCCGACAGCTCAAGTGTGTTCTCCAGGTGGTATGTTTTACGTTTCTTTGCAGCTCTGTCCTACACAATTTGCCAAGTCCCAGCAATTTCTGTGCAGGGAGTGTTCTTCAGGTGGAAAGGAAGTGAGGCCAGGGCAGAGGGTATAAGGCGCTTCGCCTCAGATGAGACCCCAGCGTGATGGTGTGCAGACTTATGGAGGGGCCGATGTGAAGAGGTCAGTGGTGCTAAACAGATTTATTCATATTTTGTTTTCAAGGTTTTTTTTTCCCTTTCTGACAATGGGGAAAATTCAGAGTTAATCGCAGCAGCAAATTTGTTAGCAGTTGGGCAAAACCATGTGCACTGCAGGGGGGGGGGCAGATATAACATGTGCAGAGAGAGTTAGATTTGGGTCATACTTGCCTACTCTCCCGGAATGGCCGGGAGGCTCCCGAAAATCGGGTGACCCTCCCGGCCCCCCGGAAGAGCAGGCAAGTCTCCCGGAATCAGGGGTCCCCCTGCCCGTCCGCCCACTTAGTGTGTAAAGTGGGCGGTCCGGGCAGTTGATGACGCGATTCTTGCTGAATCGCGTCATCATAGCCACGCCCCCTGCAGTGTAATGCCGGGGATAGCGGCATTACAGAGCGGGGGCGTGGCTTAAAGGATGTGCCACGGTAACTCCGCCCCCGTCCCGCCCCTGTTCCACCACGTCCCACCTCCGGTCCACCTCCTCCCCACGTCACAGCCCTCCCCTGCACCCCTGCTGAGCCGACCTGGCTGCTCTCTCCCGCAGAGAGCAGCCAGAATGTCGGCATGTATGATTTGGGTGGGTTATTTTGTTTCTGTGCAGGGTAAATACTGGCTGCTTTATTTTTACACTGCAATTTAGATTTCGGTTAGAACACACCCCACCCAAATCTAACTCTCTCTGCACATGTGAAATGATCGATTTATTTACAGTTTCTTATATAGCGCAGCACATTATGCATCTCCTGATATACTGCTGGGGGACCGTGCTACTTCCACTATATAACTCTCAGTGTGTGGGTTTGTTCTACCTACATTTCCCTCCTGACATCATGTTACTGCTCCTGTCACATGCAGCCCTGTCATCACTGGCATATCATGCATGTCCTGATATAGTCTGTGCTGCTGGCCCACCTTTAGGGGCGCTAGGGGTGTCTTACCCCCACAATGTTTGTTCCCAGATTGTAAATCATATGTGCACCAGGTTTGGTGCAAATTGCTACAGGCATTCCGGAGTTATGCTGGAACCTACATATACACCTATATACATACATACATACATACATACATACATACACACACACACATCCATCCATTTTTGGCGATTTCTGTGGATGGGCAGTGACATTTGTAAAACCGGTTCTTAGCAAGCACCTGAGACCTAAGGAGAAGCTACCTGCCATGTTTTAAGATTGTAGGCCTTGTGGTTTAAGAAATTTCGTGATGATTCAATCAGTGAGTCCATCTCCTTTTTTGCCATATTTATTATATATATATATATATATATATATATATATATATATATATATATACACACACATATATACCGTATATACTCGAGTATAAGTCGACCCGAATATAAGCCGAGGCACCTAATTCTACCACAAAAACCTGGGAAAACTTATTGACTCGAGTATAAGCCTAGGGTGGGAAATGCAGCTCTAGCCGTACACAGCCCTCAGTGCCAGATATGCCCTCATACTGCCAGATATGCCCTCATGCTGCCAAATATGCCCCACAGTGCCAGATATGCCCTCATGCTGCCAGATATGCCCTCATGCTGCCACATATGCCCCACAGTGCCAGATATGCCCTCATGCTGCCAGATATGCCCTCATGCTGCCACATATGCCCCGCAGTGCCAGATATGCCCTCATGCTGGTAGATATGCCCTCATGCTGCCAGATATGCCCCACAGTGCCAGATATGCCCCTTATGCTGCCACATATGCCCCTCATGCTGCCACATATGCCCCCTCATGCTGCCACATATGCCCCCTCCCCAAGTGCCAAATATGCTCCCCCAGTGCCCGTTACTTACCCCTCCGTCGATCCCGCGCTGTCTTCTGAAGGAGGGACACGGAGCGCACAGCGCGCGGCTCTTCTGTGTCCCTCCTGCATCTCCGGCGGCCGCGGCGGGTCTATTAAAGGAAGTGCCGGTTCGTGATCAGAGGTCACGAACGGGTACTTCCTTTAATAGACCCGCCGCTGTCGCCGGAGATGCAGGAGGGACACAGGAGAGGCGCGCACTGTGCGCTCCGTGTCCCTCCTTCACACTGCACTCCCTGTCACTGTGCACTGACTCGAGTATAAGCCGAGGTGGCTTTTTCAGCACAAAAAAAAGTGCTGAAAAAGTCGGCCTATACTCGAGTATATACGGTATATATATATATATATATATATATATATATATATATATAAAATACCCCTTTCACACAGCCATAAATTTCCCGGGTTAAAACACATGAACGCGCATCAACCCGGGAAATTTCTTGGTGTGAAAGGGTACAGGGACAAAATAAGAATTTACTTACCGATAATTCTATTTCTCGGAGTCCGTAGTGGATGCTGGGGTTCCTGAAAGGACCATGGGGAATAGCGGCTCCGCAGGAGACAGGGCACAAAAAGTAAAGCTTTCCGATCAGGTGGTGTGCACTGGCTCCTCCCCCTATGACCCTCCTCCAAGCCTCAGTTAGGAAACTGTGCCCGGACGAGCGTACACAATAAGGGAGGAATTTTGAATCCCGGGTAAGACTCATACCAGCCACACCAATCACACCGTACAACTTGTGATCAAACCCAGTTAACAGTATGATAACAGAGGAGCCTCTGAAAGATGGCTTCCTAAACAATAACCCGAATTAGTTAACAATAACTATGTACAATTATTGCAGATAATCCGCACTTGGGATGGGCGCCCAGCATCCACTACGGACTCCGAGAAATAGAATTATCGGTAAGTAAATTCTTATTTTCTCTATCGTCCTAGTGGATGCTGGGGTTCCTGAAAGGACCATGGGGATTATACCAAAGCTCCCAAACGGGCGGGAGAGTGCGGATGACTCTGCAGCACCGAATGAGAGAACTCCAGGTCCTCCTTAGCCAGAGTATCAAATTTGTAAAATTTTACAAACGTGTTCTCCCCTGACCACGTAGCTGCTCGGCAAAGTTGTAATGCCGAGACCCCTCGGGCAGCCGCCCAAGATGAGCCCACCTTCCTTGTGGAGTGGGCCTTTACAGATTTAGGCTGTGGCAGGCCTGCCACAGAATGTGCAAGTTGGATTGTGCTACAGATCCAACGAGCAATCGTCTGCTTAGACGCAGGAGCACCCATCTTGTTGGGTGCATACAATATAAACAACGAGTCAGATTTTCTGACTCCAGCTGTCCTTGCAATATATATTTTTAATGCTCTGACAACGTCCAGTAACTTGGAGTCCTCCAAGTCACTTGTAGCCGCAGGCACTACAATAGGCTGGTTCAGATGAAATGCTGACACCACCTTAGGGAGAAAATGCGGACGAGTCCGCAGTTCTGCCCTGTCCGAATGGAAAATCAGATATGGGCTTTTGTAAGATAAAGCTGCCAGTTCTGACACTCTCCTGGCCGAAGCCGGGCTAGTAACATGGTCACTTTCCATGTGAGATATTTTAAATCCACCTTTTTTAGTGGTTCAAACCAATGAGATTTTAGAAATTCCAAAACCACATTGAGATCCCACGGTGCCACTGGAGGCACCACAGGAGGCTGTATATGCAGCACTCCCTTAACAAAAGTCTGGACTTCAGGAACTGAAGCCAATTCTTTTTGAAAGAAAATCGACAGGGCCGAAATTTGAACCTTAATAGATCCCAATTTGAGACCCATAGACAATCCTGATTGCAGGAAATGTAGGAATCGACCCAGTTGAAATTCCTCCGTTGGAGCACTCCGATCCTCGCACCACGCAACATATCTTCGCCAAATGCGGTGATAGTGTTGCACGGTTACTTCCTTCCTTGCTTTAATCAAAGTAGGAATGACTTCTTCCGGCATGCCTTTTTCCTTTAGGATCCGGCGTTCAACCGCCATGCCGTCAAACGCAGCCGCGGTAAGTCTTGAAACAGACAGGGACCCTGCTGAAGCAAGTCCCTCCTTAGAGGTAGAGGCCACGGATCTTCCGTGATCATCTCTTGAAGTTCCGGGTACCAAGTCCTTCTTGGCCAATCCGGAACCACTAGTATCGTTCTTACGCCTCTTTGCCGTATAATTCTCAATACTTTTGGTATGAGAGGCAGAGGAGGAAACACATACACCGACTGGTACACCCAAGGCGTTACCAGCGCGTCCACAGCTATTGCCTGCGGATCTCTTGACCTGGCGCAATACCTGTCCAGTTTTTTGTTGAGGCGAGACGCCATCATGTCCACCATTGGTCTTTCCCAACGGGTTACCAGCATGTGGAAGACTTCCGGATGAAGTCCCCACTCTCCCGGGTGAAGGTCGTGTCTGCTGAGGAAGTCTGCTTCCCAGTTGTCCACTCCCGGGATGAACACTGCTGACAGTGCTATCACATGATTCTCTGCCCAGCGAAGAATCCTTGCAGCTTCTGCCATTGCACTCCTGCTTCTTGTGCCGCCCTGTCTGTTTACATGGGCGACTGCCGTGATGTTGTCCGACTGGATCAACACCGGTTTTCCTTGAAGCAGAGGTTCTGCCTGGCTTAGAGCATTGTAGATTGCTCTTAGTTCCAGAATGTTTATGTGAAGAGACGTTTCCAGGCTCGTCCACACTCCCTGGAAGTTTCTTCCTTGTGTGACTGCTCCCCAGCCTCTCAGGCTGGCGTCCGTGGTCACCAGGATCCAATCCTGTATGCCGAATCTGCGGCCCTCCAATAGATGAGCACTCTGCAACCACCACAGAAGAGATACCCTTGTCCTTGGAGACAGGGTTATCCGCTGGTGCATCTGAAGATGCGACCCTGACCATTTGTCCAACAGATCCCTCTGGAAAATTCGTGCATGGAATCTGCCGAATGGAATTGCTTCGTAAGAAGCCACCATTTTTCCCAGGACTCTTGTGCATTGATGTACAGACACCTTTCCTGGTTTTAGGAGGTTCCTGACAAGCTCGGATAACTCCTTGGCTTTTTCCTCCGGGAGAAAAACCTTTTTCTGAACCGTGTCCAGAATCATCCCTAGGAACAGCAGACGAGTTGTCGGCATTAACTGGGATTTTGGAATATTCAGAATCCAGCCGTGCTGTTTTAGCACTTCTTGAGACAGTGCTAATCCCCTCTCTAGCTGTTCTCTGGACCTTGCCCTTATTAGGAGATCGTCCAAGTATGGGATAATTAATACGCCTTTTCTTCGAAGAAGAATCATCATCTCGGCCATTACCTTTGTAAAGACCCGAGGTGCCGTGGACAATCCGAACGGCAGCGTCTGAAACTGATAGTGACAGTTTTGTACAACGAACCTGAGGTACCCCTGGTGTGAGGGGTAAATTGGAACGTGGAGGTACGCATCCTTGATGTCCAAGGACACCATAAAGTCCCCTTCTTCCAGGTTCGCTATCACTGCTCTGAGTGACTCCATTTTGAACTTGAACTTCTTTATGTACAGGTTCAAGGACTTCAGATTTAGAATAGGTCTTACCGAGCCGTCCGGCTTCGGTACCACAAATAGAGTGGAATAATACCCCTTTCCCTGTTGTAAAAGAGGTACCTTGACTATCACCTGCTGAGAGTACAGCTTGTGAATGGCTTCCAAAACCGTCTCCCTTTCGGAGGGGGACGTTGGTAAAGCAGACTTCAGGAAACGGCGAGGCGGATCTGTCTCTAGTTCCAACCTGTACCCCTGAGATATTATCTGCAGGATCCAGGGATCTACCTGCGAGTGAGCCCACTGCGCGCTGAAATTCTTGAGACGACTGCCCACCGCCCCCGAGTCCGCTTGAGAAGCCCCAGCGTCATGCTGAGGCTTTTGTAGAAGCGGGGGAGGGCTTCTGTTCCTGGGAAGGAGCTGCCTGTTGGTGTCTCTTCCCCCTTCCTCTGCCTCTTGGCAGATATGAATATCCCTTTGCTCTCTTGTTTTTAAAGGAACGAAAGGGCTGCGGTTGAAAAGTCGGTGTCTTTTTCTGTTGGGGAGTAGCTTGAGGTAAAAAGGTGGATTTCCCGGCTGTAGCCGTGGCCACCAAATCTGATAGACCGACTCCAAATAACTCCTCCCCTTTATACGGCAAAACTTCCATATGCCGTTTTGAGTCCGCATCGCCTGACCACTGTCGCGTCCATAAACTTCTTCTGGCCGAAATGGACATAGCACTTACCCGTGATGCCAGTGTGCAGATATCCCTCTGTGCATCACGCATATAAAGAAATGCATCCTTTATTTGCTCTAAAGACAGTAAAACATTGTCCCTATCCAGGGTATCAATATTTTCAATCAGGGACTCTGACCAAGCTACTCCAGCACTGCACATCCAGGCTGTCGCTATAGCTGGTCGTAGTATAACACCTGTATGTGTGTATATACTTTTTTGGATATTTTCCATCCTCCTATCTGCTGGATCTTTAAGTGCGGCCGTCTCAGGAGAGGGTAACGCCACTTGTTTAGATAAGCGTGTGAGCGCCTTGTCCACCCTAGGAGGTGTTTCCCAGCGCGCCCTAACCTCTGACGGGAAAGGGTATAAAGCTAATAACTTCTTTGAAATTAGCATCTTTTTATCGGGGGCAACCCACGCTCCATCACATACATCATTTAGTTCTTCTGATTCAGGAAAAACTATAGGTAGTTTTTTCACACCCCACATAATACCCTGTTTAGTGGTACCTGTAGTATCAGCTAAATGTAACGCCTCCTTCATTGCCAAAATCATATAACGTGTGGCCCTACTGGAAAATACGGTTGATTCGTCACCGTCGCCACTGGAATCAGTGCCTGTGTCTGGGTCTGTGTCGACCGACTGAGGCAAAGGGCGTTTTACAGCCCCTGACGGTGTTTGAGGCGCCTGGACAGGCACTAACTGATTGTCCGGCCGTCTCATGTCGTCAAACGACTGCTTTAGCGTGTTGACACTATCCCGTAATTCCATAAATAAAGGCATCCATTCTGGTGTCGACCCCCTAGGAGGTGACATCCCCATATTTGGCAATTGCTCCGCCTCCACACCAATATCGTCCTCATACATGTCGACACACACGTACCGACACACAGCAGACACACAGGGAATGCTCTTAACGAAGACAGGACCCCACTAGCCCTTTAGGGAGACAGAGGGAGAGTTTGCCAGCACACACCAAAAGCACTATATATGACAGGGATAGCCTTATAAAAAGTGCTCCCTGTATAGCTGCTTTTATAATATAATTTTTGCCACTATTTTGCCCCCCCTCTCTTGTTTTACCCTGTTTCTGTAGTGCAGTGCAGGGTAGAGACCTGGGAGCCGTCCTGACCAGCGGAGCTGTGTAAGGAAAATGGCGCTGTGTGCTGAGGAGATAGGCCCCGCCCCTTTTCCGGCGGGCTCGTCTCCCGCTCTTTAGTGTATTCTGGCAGGGGTTAAATATCTCCATATAGCCCCCGGAGGCTATATGTGAGGTATTTTTTAGCCAAATAGGTTTTCATTTGCCTCCCAGGGCGCTCCCCTCCCAGCGCCCTGCACCCTCAGTGACTGCCGTGTGAAGTGTGCTGAGAGGAAAATGGCGCACAGCTGCAGTGCTGTGCGCTACCTTTAGAAGACTGAGGAGTCTTCTGCCGCCGATTCTGGACCTCTTCATGTTTCAGCATCTGCAAGGGGGCCGGCGGCGAGGCTCCGGTGACCATCCAGGCTGTACCTGTGATCGTCCCTCTGGAGCTGATGTCCAGTAGCCAAGAAGCCAATCCATCCTGCACGCAGGTGAGTTCACTTCTTCTCCCCTAAGTCCCTCGTTGCAGTGATCCTGTTGCCAGCAGGACTCACTGTAAAATAAAAAACCTAAGCTAAACTTTCTCTAAGCAGCTCTTTAGGAGAGCCACCTAGATTGCACCCTTCTCGGCCGGGCACAAAAATCTAACTGAGGCTTGGAGGAGGGTCATAGGGGGAGGAGCCAGTGCACACCACCTGATCGGAAAGCTTTACTTTTTGTGCCCTGTCTCCTGCGGAGCCGCTATTCCCCATGGTCCTTTCAGGAACCCCAGCATCCACTAGGACGATAGAGAAAAACCCGTTATTTCTGTCCCTGCATTTCTACCCTGAATCGACCAGGGTTGGTCCCGGGATGATCCCTGGACCCTGGACAGTGTGAATGGTGCAGTGACATGTCCCACCTTCCCGGGTTGCCTCTGCTGATGCTGATTGGCTATTCAGGGCACTTCCTGGTCTTGTGGTTTTTCTGAGACTCCCATTTTCAGAAAATGCAGGACCATCCCGGGTTCAGTATGAAAGGTGCAGACCCGGGATGTCTCGGCAAAAAATGTTGGTGTGAAAGGTGCCAACCCGGGAATGTCCCTGCATGAGCCCGTGGCAGAATTCCCGGGTTTTGTCCCTGCATTTCTGGTGTGAAAGGGGTATCAGAGAGAGAGAGAGAAAAAGAGAGATTCAGTATGATGTCCCGGCGGTCGGATCCCAGCAGGAGAAGGACGCTGGGATCCCGGCAGCCAGAATACCGGCGGCGAGCACAGTGTGTCCCCTCACGGGCATGCTGCGCTCGCCACGCTTCGGGCCCGGGTTATATTCCCCCTTGGGTGGTGGCGTGGAGTACCTCCCAAGTGGGGATTCCGACCTCCGGTATTTCACCGGGTGTCGGGATTCCGGCGTTGGTATCCTGACAGTCGGGATCCCGACAGCCGGCAAATTAATGCCTCCTATATTATATATATATATATATATATACATACATATATAACAGGGTTAATTTTTAATTGTCCCATTTGTGACCATATCTCTCTCTCATGCACCCCTAAGCTCATTTACCTCTAACCTGGATCAGCTGCTATTTAGGTGTGTTGGTGACGGTCTCACTTTGAAAGGCAGTAGTCTGTTGGCAGGTGAGCTGTAAACCAGGTAAGCACACTTGTGTAGTTGTGTTGGTGACTGTCTTACCTTTTAAAAGCCAGGTAAGCTTTAAACCAGATAAGCACATTTTCCTCTATGAAACAGCAGTTGCCAGGTTTCTATAAAATCTATGTGAAAGTTTGTGATAGAGTAGGACTTGCGGTGAAATGGGGTCCCGTGGAGTGGGCCGCAAGCTTACATGCATTGTACAATTCATAAACCAAAACCCCATTGTTTATTTAGATGTATATTAAAGCATTAGGGTGAATGAAGCTGCTTAGGAGAGTGCTGGGCTTTCTGTTTGGTATATATGTGAGTTCGGTGGTCACAGCCCACCGCACCCCAACCCCTGGGAATGGCGAGTGCAGTGGTTCCTCGTGTTTGTTTATATATATATATATATATATATATATATATATATATATATATATATATACACACACACACACACGCATACATACAGTATATATATATATTAAAAATATATAAACAGTGGAGGCACTCCATAGTGCATTAAAAGATTTATTTAATTAAAATCTAACAGGTACAGTATCTCCAATCACTAGTAGCTTCCCATACCATTAAAAACAACTGTGTGTGCTGGTTACCACATGGTTTGAATAAGCAATGCTCCACCAGGCAAAGCTCTGGCTTCCTTCCAATCCTGTCGGGATCCTGCACCGCGTTACCTCGTCTCTCAAGACCAGGAATCTCTACGCGTCAGATCAACTCAGAACGAGTTATCTGGTGCCGTGAGCCTGTTGTGGTGACGTCAGAAGAATACTTCGTCAGAGGGAAGCTACTTGTGATTGGAGATACTGTACCTGTTAGATTTTAATTAAATAAATATTTTAATGCACTATAGAGTAGAGATGAGCGGGTTCGGTTCCTCGGAATCCGAACCCGCCCGAACTTCAGTTTTTTTTACACGGGTCCGAGCGACTCGGATCTTCCCGCCTTGCTCGGTTAACCCGAGCGCGCCCGAACGTCATCATCACGCTGTCGGATTCTCGCGAGGCTCGGATTCTATCGCGAGACTCGGATTCTATATAAGGAGCCGCGCGTCGCCGCCATTTTTCACACGTGCATTGAGATTCATAGGGAGAGGACGTGGCTGGCGTCCTCTCCGTTTATAGAGATTCGAGAAGAGAGTGAGACAGAGAGAGACACAGTAGTAATTTGGGGAGCATTAGGAGGAGTACTACTACTACTAGTACTTGCTGAAGTGATAGAGAGAGATAGTGTGACTGTATTATCTGACTTGTGCGGGAGACACTGACAGTGGGGAGCAGTTAGAGTCTGAGAGCAGGACTCAGGAGTACATATAACGTACAGTGCACACTTTTGCTGCCAGAGTGCCAGCCACACTGCCATTGTTTGTGACCACACTGACCACCAGTATAATATATATTGTGATTGTCTGCTTAGTACTCAGGAGTACTACTTGCAAGTTGCTGATAGTGTGACCAGTGACCTGACCACCAGTTTAATAATCACCACCAGTTTATGAGTTTAATATATATTATATATATATATATATAATTGTATATAATAATAAGAATTTACTTACCGATAATTCTATTTCTCGTAGTCCGTAGTGGATGCTGGGGACTCCGTCAGGACCATGGGGAATAGCGGCTCCGCAGGAGACAGGGCACAAAAGTAAAAGCTTTAGGATCAGGTGGTGTGCACTGGCTCCTCCCCCTATGACCCTCCTCCAAGCCTCAGTTAGGATACTGTGCCCGGACGAGCGTACACAATAAGGAAGGATTTTGAATCCAGGGTAAGACTCATACCAGCCACACCAATCACACTGTACAACCTGTGATCTGAACCCAGTTAACAGCATGATAACAGCGGAGCCTCTGAAAAGATGGCTCACAACAATAATAACCCGATTTTTGTAACAATAACTATGTACAAGTATTGCAGACAATCCGCACTTGGGATGGGCGCCCAGCATCCACTACGGACTACGAGAAATAGAATTATCGGTAAGTAAATTCTTATTTTCTCTGACGTCCTAAGTGGATGCTGGGGACTCCGTCAGGACCATGGGGATTATACCAAAGCTCCCAAACGGGCGGGAGAGTGCGGATGACTCTGCAGCACCGAATGAGAGAACTCCAGGTCCTCCTCAGCCAGGGTATCAAATTTGTAGAATTTTTCAAACGTGTTTGCCCCTGACCAAGTAGCAGCTCGGCAAAGTTGTAAAGCCGAGACCCCTCGGGCAGCCGCCCAAGATGAGCCCACCTTCCTTGTGGAATGGGCATTTACATATTTTGGCTGTGGCAGGCCTGCCACAGAATGTGCAAGCTGAATTGTACTACACATCCAACTAGCAATCGTCTGCTTAGAAGCAAGAGCACCCAGTTTGTTGGGTGCATACAGGATAACAGCAAGTCAGTTTTCCTGACTCCAGCCGTCCTGGAAACCTATATTTTCAGGGCCCTGACAACATCTAGCAACTTGGAGTCCTCCAAGTCCCTAGTAGCCGCAGGTACCACAATAAGCTGGTTCAGGTGAAACGCTGACACCACCTTAGGGAGAAACTGGGGACGAGTCCGCAGCTCTGCCCTGTCCGAATGGACAATCAGATATGGGCTTTTGTGAGACAAAGCCGCCAATTCTGACACTCGCCTGGCCGAGGCCAGCCAACAGCATGGTCACTTTCCATGTGAGATATTTCAAATCCACAGATTTGAGCGGTTTAAACCAATGTGATTTGAGGAATCCCAGAACTACGTTGAGATCCCACAGTGCCACTGGAGGCACAAAAGGGGGTTGTATATGCAGTACTCCCTTGACAAACTTCTGGACTTCAGGAACTGAAGCCAATTCTTTCTGGAAGAAAATCGACAGGGCCGAAATTTGAACCTTAATGGACCCCAATTTGAGGCCCATAGACACTCCTGTTTGTAGGAAATGCAGGAATCGACCGAGTTCAAATTCCTCCGTGGGGGCCTTCCTGGCCTCACACCATGCAACATATTTTCGCCAAATGCGGTGATAATGTTGTGCGGTCACCTCCTTCCTGGCTCTGACCAGGGTAGGGATGACCTCTTCCGGAATGCCTTTTTCCCTTAGGATCCGGCGTTCAACCGCCATGCCGTCAAACGCAGCCGCGGTAAGTCTTGGAACAGACATGATCCTTGCTGAAGCAAGTCCCTTCTTAGTATCTCTTGAAGTTCCGGGTACCAAGTCCTTCTTGGCCAATCCGGAGCCACGAGTATAGTTCTTACTCCTCTCCGTCTTATAATTCTCAGTACCTTGGGTATGAGAGGCAGAGGAGGGAACACATACACCGACTGGTACACCCACGGTGTTACCAGAGCGTCCCAGCTATTGCCTGAGGGTCTCTTGACCTGGCGCAATACCTGTCCAGTTTTTTGTTCAGACGGGACGCCATCATGTCCACCTTTGGTCTTTCCCAACGGTTCACAATCATGTGGAAGACTTCCAGATGAAGTCCCCACTCTCCCGGGTGGAGGTCGTTCCTGCTGAGGAAGTCTGCTTCCCAGTTGTCCACTCCCGGAATGAACACCGCTGACAGTGTTATCACATGATTTTTCGCCCAGCGAAGAATCCTTGCTGCCATTGCCCTCCTGCTTCTTGTGCCGCCCTGTCTGTTTACGTGGGCGACTGCCGTGATGTTGTCCGACTGGATCAGCACCGGTTGACTTTGAAGCAGAGGTCTTCCTAGGCTCAGAGCATTGTAAATTGCCCTTAGCTCCAGTATATTTATGTGGAGAGAAGTCTCCAGACTTGACCACACTCCTTGGAAATTTCTTCCCTGTGTGACTGCTCCCCAGCCTCTCAGGCTGGCATCCGTGGTCACCAGAACCCAGTCCTGAATGCCGCATGTGCTGCCCTCTAGTAGATGAGCACTCTGCAGCCACCACAGAAGAGACACCCTTGTCCTTGGAGACAGGATTATCCGCTGATGCATCTGAAGATGCGATCCGGACCATTCGTCCAGCAGATCCCACTGAAAAATTCTTGCGTGAAATCTGCCGAATGGAATCGCTTCGTAAGAAGCCACCATTTTTCCCAGGACTCTTGTGCATTGATGCACTGACACTTGGCCTGGTTTTAGGAGGTTTCTGACTAGCTCGGATAACTCCCTGGATTTCTCCTCCGGGAGAAACACCTTTTTCTGGACTGTGTCCAGAATCATCCCTAGGAACAGCAGACGTCCTTTAAATGCTCTATAGTCAATAAAATACTGTCCCTGTCAAGGGTATCAATATTTTCAGTCAGGGAATCCGACCAAGCCACCCAAGCGCTGCACATCCAGGCTGAGGCGATCGCTGGTCGCAGTATAACACCAGTATGTGTGTATATACTTTTTAGGATATTTTCCAGCCTCCTATCAGCTGGCTCCTTGAGGGCGGCCGTATCTGGAGACGGTAACGCCACTTGTTTTGATAAGCGTGTGAGCGCCTTATCCACCCTAAGGGGTGTTTCCCAACGCGCCCTAACTTCTGGCGGGAAAGGGTATAACGCCAATAATTTTCTATCGGGGGAAACCCACGCATCATCACACACTTCATTTAATTTATCTGATTCAGGAAAAACTACAGGTAGTTTTTTCACACCCCACATAATACCCTTTTTTGTGGTACTTGTAGTATCAGAAATATGTAACACCTCCTTCATTGCCCTTAACATGTAACGTGTGGCCCTAATGGAAAATACGTTTGTTTCTTCACCGTCGACACTGGAGTCAGTGTCCGTGTCTGTGTCGACCGACTGAGGTAAATGGGCGTTTTAAAGCCCCTGACGGTGTTTGAGACGCCTGGACAGGTACTAATTGGTTTGCTGGCCGTCTCATGTCGTCAACCGACCTTGCAGCGTGTTGACATTATCACGTAATTCCCTAAATAAGCTATCCATTCCGGTGTCGACTCCCTAGAGAGTGACATCACCATTACAGGCAATTGCTCCGCCTCCTCACCAACATCGTCCTCATACATGTCGACACACACGTACCGACACACAGCACACACACAGGGAATGCTCTGATAGAGGACAGGACCCACTAGCCCTTTGGAGAGACAGAGGGAGAGTTTGCCAGCACACACCAAAACGCTATAATTATACAGGGACAACCTTATATAAGTGTTTTCCCTTATAGCATCTTAATATATAATAATATCGCCAAATAAGTGCCCCCCCTCTCTGTTTTAACCCTGTTTCTGTAGTGCAGTGCAGGGGAGAGCCTGGGAGCCTTCCTAGCAGCGGAGCTGTGTAGGAAAATGGCGCTGTGTGCTGAGGAGAATAGGCCCCGCCCCCTTTTCGGCGGGCTTCTTCTCCCGTTTTTCTGACAACCTGGCAGGGGTTAAATACATCCATATAGCCCCAGAGGCTATATGTGATGTATTTTTAGCCAGCATAGGTACTTTCATTGCTGCCCAGGGCGCCCCCCCCAGCGCCCTGCACCCTCAGTGACCGTTGGTGTGAAGTGTGCTGAGAGCAATGGCGCACAGCTGCAGTGCTGTGCGCTACCTCATGAAGACTGAGAAGTCTTCAGCCGCCGATTTCTGGACCTCTTCTCTCTTCAGCATCTGCAAGGGGGTCGGCGGCGCGGCTCCGGTGACCCATCCAGGCTGTACCTGTGATCGTCCCTCTGGAGCTAGTGTCCAGTAGCCTAAGAAGCCAATCCATCCTGCACGCAGGTGAGTTCACTTCTTCTCCCCTAAGTCCCTCGTTGCAGTGAGCCTGTTGCCAGCAGGACTCACTGAAAATAAAAAACCTAACAAAACTTTTACTCTAAGCAGCTCTTTAGGAGAGCCACCTAGATTGCACCCTTCTCGGCCGGGCACAAAAACCTAACTGAGGCTTGGAGGAGGGTCATAGGGGGAGGAGCCAGTGCACACCACCTGATCCTAAAGCTTTTACTTTTGTGCCCTGTCTCCTGCGGAGCCGCTATTCCCCATGGTCCTGACGGAGTCCCCAGCATCCACTTAGGACGTCAGAGAAATATATATAATATTGTATACCACCTAGCACCTACCCGTGTTTTTTTTTTTTTTTCTTCTTTATACATACTACTATAGTAGCTTACTGTAGCAGTCTGCGGTGCTGCTGAGCTGACAGTGTCCAGCAGGTCCGTCATCAGTCATTACATAATAAATATATATACATATATATTGATTTCATCTCATTATCATCCAGTCTATATTATCAGCAGACACAGTACGTTAGTCCACGGCTGTAGCTACCTCTGTGTCGGCACTCGGCAGTCCATCCATAATTGTATACCACCTACCCATGGTTTTTTTTTTTCTTTCTTCTTTATACATACTACTATAGTAGCTTACTGTAGCAGTCTGCGGTGCTGCTGAGCTGACAGTGTCCAGCAGGTCCGTCATCAGTCATTACATAATAAATATATAATATATACCTGTCCGGCTGCAGTACTAGTGATATTATATATACATATATATTGATTTCATCTCATTATCATCCAGTCTATATTATCAGCAGACACAGTATGTTAGTCCACGGCTGTAGCTACCTCTGTGTCGGCACTCGGCAGTCCATCCATAATTGTATACCAGCTACCCGTGGTTGTTTTTTTTTTCTTTCTTCTTTATACATACTACTATAGTAGCTTACTGTAGCAGTCTGCGGTACTGCTGAGCTGACAGTGTCCAGCAGGTCCGTCATCAGTCATTACTTAATAAATATATAATATATACCTGTCCGGCTGCAGTACTAGTGATATTATATATACATATATATTGATTTCATCTCATTATCATCCAGTCTATATTAGCAGCAGACACAGTACGGTAGTCCACGGCTGTAGCTACCTCTGTGTCGGCACTCGGCAGTCCATCCATAAGTATACTAGTATCCATCCATCTCCATTGTTTACCTGAGGTGCCTTTTAGTTGTGCCTATTAAAATATGGAGAACAAAAATGTTGAGGTTCCAAAATTAGGGAAAGATCAAGATCCACTTCCACCTCGTGCTGAAGCTGCTGCCACTAGTCATGGCCGAGACGATGAAATGCCAGCAACGTCGTCTGCCAAGGCCGATGCCCAATGTCATAGTACAGAGCATGTAAAATCCAAAACACCAAATATCAGTAAAAAAAGGACTCCAAAACCTAAAATAAAATTGTCGGAGGAGAAGCGTAAACTTGCCAATATGCCATTTACCACACGGAGTGGCAAGGAACGGCTGAGGCCCTGGCCTATGTTCATGGCTAGTGGTTCAGCTTCACATGAGGATGGAAGCACTCAGCCTCTCGCTAGAAAAATGAAAAGACTCAAGCTGGCAAAAACACCGCAAAGAACTGTGCGTTCTTCGAAATCCCAAATCCACAAGGAGAGTCCAATTGTGTCGGTTGCGATGCCTGACCTTCCCAACACTGGACGTGAAGAGCATGCGCCTTCCACCATTTGCACGCCCCCTGCAAGTGCTGGAAGGAGCACCCGCAGTCAAGTTCCTGATAGTCAGATTGAAGATGTCAGTGTTGAAGTACACCAGGATGAGGAGGATATGGGTGTTGCTGGCGCTGGGGAGGAAATTGACCAGGAGGATTTTGATGGTGAGGTGGTTTGTTTAAGTCAGGCACCCGGGGAGACACCTGTTGTCCGTGGGAGGAATATGGCCATTGACATGCCTGGTGAAAATACCAAAAAAATCAGCTCTTCGGTGTGGAAGTATTTCAACAGAAATGCGGACAACAGGTGTCAAGCCGTGTGTTGCCTTTGTCAAGCTGTAATAAGTAGGGGTAAGGACGTTAACCACCTCGGAACATCCTCCCTTATACGTCACCTGCAGCGCATTCATAATAAGTCAGTGACAAGTTCAAAAACTTTGGGTGACAGCGGAAGCAGTCCACTGACCAGTAAATCCCTTCCTCTTGTAACCAAGCTCACGCAAACCACCCCACCAACTCCCTCAGTGTCAATTTCCTCCTTACCCAGGAATGCCAATAGTCCTGCAGGCCATGTCACTGGCAATTCTGACGAGTCCTCTCCTGCCTGGGATTCCTCCGATGCATCCTTGAGTGTAATGCCTACTGCTGCTGGCGCTGCTGTTGTTACTGCTGGGAGTCGATCGTCATCCCAGAGGGGAAGTCGTAAGCCCACTTGTACTACTTCCAGTAAGCAATTGACTGTCCAACAGTCCTTTGCGAGGAAGATGAAATATCACAGCAGTCATCCTGCTGCAAAGCGGATAACTGAGGCCTTGACAACTATGTTGGTGTTAGACGTGCGTCCGGTATCCGCCGTTAGTTCACAGGGAACTAACCAATTTATTGAGGCAGTGTGCCCCCGTTACCAAATACCATCTAGGTTCCACTTCTCTAGGCAGGCGATACTGAGAATGTACACGGACGTCAGTAAAAGACTCACCAGTGTCCTAAAAAATGCAGTTGTACCCAATGTCCACTTAACCACGGACATGTGGACAAGTGGAGCAGGGCAGGGTCAGGACTATATGACTGTGACAGCCCACTGGGTAGATGTATGGACTCCCGCCGCAAGAACAGCAGCGGCGGCACCAGTAGCAGCATCTCGCAAACGCCAACTCTTTCCTAGGCAGGCTACGCTTTGTATCACCGCTTTCCAGAATACGCACACAGCTGAAAACCTCTTACGGCAACTGAGGAAGATCATCGCGGAATGGCTTACCCCAATTGGACTCTCCTGTGGATTTGTGGCATCGGACAACGCCAGCAATATTGTGTGTGCATTAAATATGGGCAAATTCCAGCACGTCCCATGTTTTGCACATACCTTGAATTTGGTGGTGCAGAATTTTTTTAAAAACGACAGGGGTGTGCAAGAGATGCTGTCGGTGGCCAGAAGAATTGCGGGACACTTTCGGCGTACAGGCACCACGTACAGAAGACTGGAGCACCACCAAAAACAACTGAACCTGCCCTGCCATCATCTGAAGCAAGAAGTGGTAACGAGGTGGAATTCAACCCTCTATATGCTTCAGAGGTTGGAGGAGCAGCAAAAGGCCATTCAAGCCTATACAATTCAGCACGATATAGGAGGTGGAATGCACCTGTCTCAAGCGCAGTGGAGAATGATTTCAACATTGTGCAAGGTTCTGATGCCCTTTGAACTTGCCACACGTGAAGTCAGTTCAGACACTGCCAGCCTGAGTCAGGTCATTCCCCTCATCAGGCTTTTGCAGAAGAAGCTGGAGACATTGAAGGAGGAGCTAACACAGAGCGATTCCGCTAGGCATGTGGGACTTGTGGATGGAGCCCTTAATTCGCTTAACAAGGATTCACGGGTGGTCAATCTGTTGAAATCAGAGCACTACATTTTGGCCACCATGCTCGATCCTAGATTTAAAGCCTACCTTGGATCTCTCTTTCCGGCAGACACAAGTCTGCTGGGGTTGAAAGACCTGCTGGTGACAAAATTGTCAAGTCAAGCGGAACGCGACCTGTCAACATCTCCTCCTTCACATTCTCCCGCAACTGGGGGTGCGAGGAAAAGGCTCAGAATTCCGAGCCCACCCGCTGGCGGTGATGCAGGGCAGTCTGGAGCGACTGCTGATGCTGACATCTGGTCCGGACTGAAGGACCTGACAACGATTACGGACATGTCGTCTACTGTCACTGCATATGATTCTCTCACCATTGAAAGAATGGTGGAGGATTATATGAGTGACCGCATCCAAGTAGGCACGTCACACAGTCCGTACTTATACTGGCAGGAAAAAGAGGCAATTTGGAGGCCCTTGCACAAACTGGCTTTATTCTACCTAAGTTGCCCTCCCACAAGTGTGTACTCCGAAAGAGTGTTTAGTGCCGCCGCTCACCTTGTCAGCAATCGGCGTACGAGGTTACATCCAGAAAATGTGGAGAAGATGATGTTCATTAAAATGAATTGTAATCAATTCCTCCGTGGAGACATTGACCAGCAGCAATTGCCTCCACAAAGTACACAGGGAGCTGAGATGGTGGATTCCAGTGGGGACGAATTGATAATCTGTGAGGAGGGGGATGTACACGGTGATATATCGGAGGATGATGATGAGGTGGACATCTTGCCTCTGTAGAGCCAGTTTGTGCAAGGAGAGATTAATTGCTTCTTTTTAGGTGGGGGTCCAAACCAACCCGTCATTTCAGTCACAGTCGTGTGGCAGACCCTGTCACTGAAATGATGGGTTGGTTAAAGTGTGCATGTCCTGTTTATACAACATAAGGGTGGGTGGGAGGGCCCAAGGACAATTCCATCTTGCACCTCTTTTTTCTTTAATTTTTCTTTGCGTCATGTGCTGTTTGGGGAGGGTTTTTTGGAAGGGCCATCCTGCGTGACACTGCAGTGCCACTCCTAGATGGGCCCGGTGTTTGTGTCGGCCACTAGGGTCGCTTATCTTACTCACACAGCTACCTCATTGCGCCTCTTTTTTTCTTTGCGTCATGTGCTGTTTGGGGAGGGTTTTTTGGAAGGGACATCCTGCGTGACACTGCAGTGCCACTCCTAGATGGGCCCGGTGTTTGTGTCGGCCACTAGGGTCGCTTATCTTACTCACACAGCTACCTCATTGCGCCTCTTTTTTTCTTTGCGTCATGTGCTGTTTGGGGAGGGTTTTTTGGAAGGGACATCCTGCGTGACACTGCAGTGCCACTCCTAGATGGGCCCGGTGTTTGTGTCGGCCACTAGGGTCGCTTATCTTACTCACACAGCTATCTCATTGCGCCTCTTTTTTTCTTTGCGTCATGTGCTGTTTGGGGAGGGTTTTTTGGAAGGGACATCCTGCGTGACACTGCAGTGCCACTCCTAGATGGGCCCGGTGTTTGTGTCGGCCACTAGGGTCGCTTATCTTACTCACACAGCTACCTCATTGCGCCTCTTTTTTTCTTTGCGTCATGTGCTGTTTGGGGAGGGTTTTTTGGAAGGGACATCCTGCGTGACACTGCAGTGCCACTCCTAGATGGGCCCGGTGTTTGTGTCGGCCACTAGGGTCGCTTATCTTACTCACACAGCTACCTCATTGCGCCTCTTTTTTTCTTTGCGTCATGTGCTGTTTGGGGAGGGTTTTTTGGAAGGGACATCCTGCGTGACACTGCAGTGCCACTCCTAGATGGGCCCGGTGTTTGTGTCGGCCACTAGGGTCGCTTATCTTACTCACACAGCTACCTCATTGCGCCTCTTTTTTTCTTTGCATCATGTGCTGTTTGGGGAGGGTTTTTTGGAAGGGCCATCCTGCGTGACACTGCAGTGCCACTCCTAGATGGGCCAGGTGTTTGTGTCGGCCACTAGGGTCGCTTATCTTACTCACACAGCTACCTCATTGCGCCTCTTTTTTTCTTTGCGTCATGTGCTGTTTGGGGAGGGTTTTTTGGAAGGGACATCCTGCGTGATACTGCAGTGCCACTCCTAGATGGGCCAGGTGTTTGTGTCGGCCACTAGGGTCGCTTAGCTTAGTCATCCAGCGACCTCGGTGCAAATTTTAGGACTAAAAATAATATTGTGAGGTGTGAGGTATTCAGAATAGACTGAAAATGAGTGGAAATTATGGTTTTTGAGGTTAATAATACTTTGGGATCAAAATGACCCCCAAATTCTATGATTTAAGCTGTTTTTTAGTGTTTTTTTAAAAAAACACCCGAATCCAAAACACACCCGAATCCGACAAAAAAAATTCGGTGAGGTTTTGCCAAAACGCGGTCGAACCCAAAACACGGCCGCGGAACCGAACCCAAAACCAAAACACAAAACCCGAAAAATTTCAAGTGCACATCTCTACTATAGAGCGCCTCCACTGTTTATATATTTTTAATAGATTCTTGTGACCCGGTGGACTATGGGATTAACAAAGAAGAAGTCGCAGTCCAAAGATTTCCTGGAACTGGAATGGACTTGTGTGCAAAAAATTTATTGGGTGAAAGGTTTAGTCCGTCACCAGTGAAAAGTGTGGACAAATTGTTGGAATATAAATTGTTTCAAAAACTGTGCAGGAAATTTTGAAATAACAGTTATGGTTAAAAAATTACAACACTTTTTTTTCCGGGAATTACAGGCTGATCTGTTCTCCATAAAGGACAGTCATTTAATGTGTTCAACATGTTGTCCCTCTTGGTCAACAGAAATTTGAAGGCACTGGATCCAATCGTTATGCACTCACAGAAGGATTTGCAAAGAAATTCTGGCACACGCTTCTTTAGTGCGTTACTGGAGATGATGTCTGTTTCTTATTTTCTCCGCATACACAAGTTGCTTTAAATGACCCCACAGATAAAAGTCAAGTGGTGTGAGGTCAGGTGATCTGGGTGGCCATTCCACAGAACCACGTCGGCCAATCTAATGACCAGGAAATGGTGTGGTGTGGGATATGGGGTACCTGTGTAACAGGACCCATTTTCATTGACCAGAACCTAAATGCACAATGCTACCTCGAAATGCTGCAAGAACTGGTGTTCCCCTCAGTTCTGAATGAAGATGGCAGCTTCCCCTATTACTTTCAACAGGATGGGGCACCACCACACTACGGAGCAGTTGTTCGTCAGTGGTTAGATGGTCAGTTTCCTGGTCATTAGATTGGCCGACGTGGTTCTGTGGAATGGCCATCCAGATCACCTGACCTCACACCAATTGACTTTTATCTGTGGGGTCATTTAAAGCAACTCGTCTATGTGGAGAAAATAAGAAACAGACATCATCTCCAGGGGGTATATTTACTAAAATTCGTATTTATGTCGATTTGGTGGGAGATGAATCACGATTGGCATCGAATGTGTGAATTTGCAACTTTTTGAATTTTTTACGCCTCATTTACTATGCTGTCGTACTTTGATTATTTTCATTTTTCAATGTCGATGTCATTCGTGTTTTTCAAAGGTAGAATGCGGCCGATTTTGTGTTTTTGTGGCCGTGTTGTATTTTTTTTTTTACGAATGCGTCATTTGAATGTTACGGCAGTGTTTTTCCGTTCCCGGCCGCGATTTTTTTCTAACTTTCGTTTTTGTCACTCGTCCGTGATTGGTTTGTTTTCTGATGGAGGAGTGTCTGTGCTCATTACTATAAAACCACCCCAAACCAACCGAACCTCGTGGGTTTAGCTAGTGGAGAGGTGAGAGGAAGTGGTGTTTGGTGTTGGAGAGTTGTTTGGAGTTTTTGGAGGATTTGAGGTGTTTTTTTGCGATTGCTGAGTGCTGTACTGTGTGTGTAAGTAGTCTTGTCATACTTGTGTAGTTATTTAAAAGTTTGTTTAGTTTTTTGTCTTTGTAACAAAAAATTTCAGTCTATTGTCAGTGTGTGTGTTTGGTGTGTGGTGTGTAGTGGTAGTGGAGGAGTGTGTTTTGTGTTTTTTTTTTATCAGTGTTATTTCTTGTTTGTCCGGAATATGTCCCAGTCAGAGGTGAGTGAGGTGTCAGAGGTGAGTGAGGTGTCAGAGGTGAGTGAGGGGGAGGAGGAGGGGGAGGTTGGTGCTGCGGCCTCGAGTGAGAGTGACAGTGATGGTGCTGTGGCTCCGCAGCCACGCACCACTACAAAGACGGGGCGCAATGTGAAGTTCAGTTATACAGAGAATGTTGCATTGGTGCGGGAGCTGATGACCCATCATCGTCAGCTATTTGGGCCTGATGTCGCCAAGGTTCCTTCACGCAGGAAGAGTGTTCTGTGGGGGAAGGTAGTAGCGGCAGTGAACAGTGAGAGTGTGGTGAGGAGGACCGAGGACACGTGTCGTAAGCGATTCTACAACATCAAGTGTCAAGGCTAAGATGGCCAAGGAGGCAAAGTCAGCCAGACAAACATGGGGTGGCCATCCCTTCCGAGCGTCGTATCGGGAGTGGGAGGAGCCTGTGTGGTCCCTTATTTCGCCAGAAGTGGTTGGTGCGACTAATGTCCGGGATTCGGATCGTCCAAGGCAGGATGGTGAGTTTGATGTACAATATTTATATTCTTTTAACATATGTGCTTTGTCCTTAGTTGTATGAAATGTAAGGTAGATATTTGTGTTTGTAAGTTGGATCATTGTTCTAATGTGTTGGTGATGTAGTTTTGTACATAAATAGTTATGTTTCTTTCCTTGGTATTGTGAAGTTAGCAGTTGTCCTGGCCCTTTTGCTGCATCAATTTATTCTGTTTCAGGGTTTTTTTTATGTTTTTTTAATTTTTTTTGCATTTTTTGGTGGTACTTTAAATGAAGTGTGACTCATGTGTTTTCATGAATGTTTATTCCATTTTGGTTAATGTATTTATGGTTAATGTATGTTGTTGTGGATAGGCCTTTGTGTGCAAGATGTGATTATTGCCGCTGAATATTATTATTATTTTTTTTCTTCAAATAATATATTTGGTTGTTGTGAGTTTTTTTTGTCAGAAATACATTTTTTTGTTACAGACTAATATTCTTGTTGTGTTAAACATCCACGGTTGGTTTTGTAGTTGTATAATATTGTTAATTCTGCACCTTAGGGTATGGATTGGTTGGTGTAATTGGTTCATAATTAAAGTATACACACCCAATGAAGTCAGCCAGAAAAGCATAACAAAAGTTTTGTTTAATTCTCATAATGTTCTTCATATGTCCACATCACAATAAGGTTTTTGATTAAATATCTAATCACAATATAATGATCATAAGGTCAAACTTCATATTTCTACAGTACGAAAGAGAGCCAGCACAGCCAGGACACAAACCACACTGCCAAGAGATGCGGATGCTGGCGATGCAGGTAATATTTTTGTGGATACACATATTCTGAAAACACATAGAAAGACAGAATTATAATGTTTAGTTTATCCCATAGGAACTTCATCATCGCACCACACTCCACTAAGACGACATTCACAGGGGTCTGCCAGTCTCCAGATTATGGGTAGCAAGAGACGCCGTCTTGAGGCGGTAACTACCCCCGCATCCTCACCACCACAACGGCGCATCTCCACTGTGTTGGCTCAGCCACCAGAAGCCATTTTGGCCAGTCCACAAAGCGACGAACCACAATCCCCTCAGCTGTCTGGTGAGTCAACATAAAAATTAATTTAAAAAAAATAAGATTTTAATCACCGGTAAATCTATTTCTCATAGTCCGTAGTGGATGCTGGGAACTCCGTAAGGACCATGGGGAATAGCGGGCTCCGCAGGAGACTGGGCACTCTAAAGAAAGATTTAGTACTATCTGGTGTGCACTGGCTCCTCCCTCTATGCCCCTCCTCCAGACCTCAGTTAAGGAAACTGTGCCCGGAAGAGCAGACATTATAAGGAAAGGATTTCGGAATCCCGGGTAAGACTCATACCAGCCACACCAATCACACCGTATAACTTGTGATACACTTATCCAGTCAACAGTATGAACAACAACAGGGCATCAACAATGGATGCCAACATAACATAACCCATTATTAAGCAATAACTATGTACACGTATTGCAGAAAGTCCGCACTAGGGACGGGCGCCCAGCATCCACTACGGACTATGAGAAATAGATTTACCGGTGAGTAAAATCTTATTTTCTCTAACGTCCTAGTGGATGCTGGGAACTCCGTAAGGACCATGGGGATTATACCAAAGCTCCCAAACGGGCGGGAGAGTGCGGATGACTCTGCAGCACCGAATGGGCAAACTCAAGGTCCTCCTCAGCCAGGGTATTAAACTTGTACAACTTTGCAAATGTGTTTGAACCCGACCAAGTAGCAGCTCGGCAAAGCTGTAAAGCCGAGACCCCTCGGGCAGCCGCCCAAGAAGAGCCCACCTTCCTTGTGGAATGGGCTTTCACTGATTTTGGATGCGGCAATCCAGCCGCAGAATGAGCCTGCTGAATCGTGTTACAGATCCAGCGGGCAACGGTTTGCTTTGAAGCAGGAGCACCCAACTTGTTGGGGGCATACAGGATAAACAGCGAGTCAGTTTTCCTGACTCCAGCCGTTCTGGCCACATAAATCATCAAAGCCCTGACTACATCTAGTAACCTGGAATCCTCCAAGTCACGAGTAGCCGCAGGCACTACAATAGGTTGGTTCAAATGAAAAGATGACACCACCTTTGGCAGAAATTGGGGACGAGTCCGCAATTCTGCCCTGTCCATATGAAAAACCAGATAGGGGCTTTTACATGACAAAGCCGCCAATTCTGACACACGCCTAGCCGAAGCTAAGGCCAATAGCATGACCACCTCCCACGTGAGATACTTTAGCTCCACAGGTCTTAAGTGGTTCAAACCAGTGGGATTTTAGGAAACCCAACACCACGTTGAGATCCCAAGGTGCCACTGGTGGCACAAAAGGGGGCTGAATATGCAGCACTCCCTTAACAAACGTCTGAACTTCAGGAATAGACGCCAGTTCCTTTTGAAAGAAAATGGATAGGGCCGAAATCTGGACCTTTATGGATCCCAACTTCAAGTGCATAGTCACTCCAGACTGTAGAAAGTGCAGAAATCTGCCCAGTTGGAATTCCTCTGTAGGGGCCTTCCTGGCCTCACACCAAGCAACATATTTTCGCCATATGCGGTGATAATGCTTTGCTGTCACGTCCTTCCTAGCCTTTATCAGCGTAGGAATAACTTCCTCCGGAATGCCTTTTTCCACTAGGATCCCGCGTTCAACCGCCATGCCGTCAAACGCAGCCGCGGTAAGTCTTGGAACAGACAGGGCCCCTGTTGCAACAGGTCCTGTCTGAGAGGCAGAGGCCATGGGTCCTCTGTGAGCATTTCTTGCAGTTCCGGGTACCAAGGCCTTCTTGGCCAATCCGGAACAATGAGTATTGTTCTCACTCCTCTTCTTCTTACGATTCTCAGCACCTTGGGTATGAGAGGAAGAGGAGGAAACACATAGACCGACTCTAACACCACGGTGTTACCAGGGCGTCCACAGCTATCGCCTGAGGGTCTCTTGACCTGGCGCAATACCGTTGTAGCTTTTTGTTGAGATGGGACGCCATCATGTCTACCTGTGGCAGTTCCCATCGATTTGTAATCTGAATGAAGACTTCGTGATGAAGTCCCCACTCTCCCGGGTGAAGGTCGTGCCTGCTGAGGAAGTCTGCTTCCCAGTTGTCCACCCCCGGAATGAACACTGCTGACAGTGCTTGCACGTGATTCTCCGCCCACCGAAGAATCCTGGTGGCTTCCGCCATCGCGACTCTGCTTCTTGTGCCGCCCTGGCGGTTTACATGAGCCACCGCGGTGATGTTGTCTGACTGAATCAGCACTGGTTGGTTGCGAAGCAGGGGCTCTGCTTGACTCAGGGCGTTGAATATGGCCCTTAGTTCCAGGATATTTATGTGCAGACAAGCCTCCTGACTTGACCACAACCCTTGGAAGTTTCTTCCCTGAGTGACTGCCCCCCCCACCCTCGGAGGCTCGCATCCGTGGTCACCAGGACCCAGTCCTGTATGCCGAACCTGCGGCCCTCGAGAAGATGAGCACTCTGTAGCCACCACAGAAGAGACACCCTGGCCCTGGGGGACAGGGTGATCAGCCGCTGCATCTGAAGATGCGATCCGGACCATTTGTCCAACAGATCCCATTGAAAGATCCTCGCATGGAACCTGCCGAAGGGAATGGCTTCGTACGATGCCACCATCTTTCCCAGGACTCGCGTGCAGTGATGCACCGACACCTGTTTCGGTTTTAAGAGGTCTCTGACTAGAGTCACAAGCTCTTGATCCTTCTCCGTCGGGAGAAACACCTTCTTCTGGTCTGTGTCCAGAATCATGCCCAGAAAGGTAGGAATCAGCTGCGACTTTGGGATATTCAGAATCCAGCCATGCTGTTGCAACACTTCCTGAGAGTGCGCTACGCTGATCTGCAACTGCTCCCTTGACCTCGCCTTTATGAGGAGATCGTCCAAGTATGGGATAACTGTGACTCCTTGCTTTCTCAGGATCACCATCATTTCTGCCATTACCTTGGTAAATACCCTCGGTGCCGTGGAAAGCCCAAACGGCAACGTCTGGAATTGGTAATGACAGTCCTGTACCACAAATCTGAGGTACTCCTGATGAGGCGGATAAATGGGGACATGCAAGTAAGCATCATTGATGTCCAGAGACACCATAAAATCCCCCTCTTCCAGGCTTGCAATGACCGCTCTGAGCGATTCCATTTTGAACTTGAATCTTTTCAGATAAATGTTCAGGGACTTTAAATTTAATATAGGTCTGACCGAACCGTCCGGTTTCGGTACCACAAACATTGTGGAATAGTATCCCTTTCCCTGTTGAAGAAGGGGAACCTTTACCACCACCTGCTGGAGAAATAGCTTGTGAATTGCCGCTACCACTACTTCCCTTTCTATGGGGGAAGCTGGCAGGGCCGATTTTAGGTAACGTTGAGGGGGCATCACCTCGAATTCCAGCTTGTGTCCCTGAGACACAATCTGTATAGCCCAGGGATCCACTTGTGAGCGAACCCACTGGTGGCTGAAATGTCGGAGACGCGCCCCCACCGCTCCTGGCTCCACCCATGGAGCCCCAGCGTCATGCGGTGGATTTAGTGGAAGCCGGGGAGGACTTCTGTTCCTGGGAACTAGCTGTAAGGTGCAGCTTTTTTCCTCTACCCCTGCCTCTAGCAAGAAAGGAAGCACCTCTGACCTTCTTGCTTCTTTGTGCGCGAAGGACTGCATTTGGTAATACGGTGCTTTCTTAGGTTGTGAGGGAATATATGGCAAAAAGTTTGACTTCCCAGCAGTAGCTGTGGAAACCAGGTCCGAGAGACCGTCCCCAAACAATTCCTCACCCTTGTAAGGTAACACCTCCATGTGTTTTTTGGAATCGGCATCACCTGTCCACTGCCGAGTCCACAGGACCCTCCTGGCAGAAATTGACATGCATTAATTCTAGAGCCCAGTAGGCAAATGTCCCTCTGGGCATCCCTCATATATAGGACAGTGTCTTTTATATGCCCCAGGGTCAGCATAATGGTATCCCTGTCCAAGGTATCCATTTCCTCAGACAGATTATCTGTCCACGCTGCTACAGCACTACACATCCACGCCGACGCAATTGCCGGCCTCAGTAGAGTCCCTGAATGTGTATAAACAGATTTCAGGATACTTTCCTGCTTTCTATCTGCAGGATCCTTTAGGGTGGCCGTATCCTGCGACGGCAGGGCCACCTTCTTAGATAAGCGTGTGAAAGCTTTATCTACCCTAGGGGAGGATTCCCAGCGCACCCTGTCCTCTGGCGGGAAAGGGTACGCCATAAGTAACCTTTTGGAAATCAAGACTTTCTTATCTGGGGAATCCCACGCTCTTTCACATAACTCATTTAACTCATGTGAAGGGGGAAAAGTCACCTCTTGCTTTTTCTCCCCATACATATAAACCCTCTTGTCAGGGACAGGGTTTACCTCGGATATGTGTAAAACATCCTTCATCGCTATAATCATGTAGCGTATAGCTTTTGTCATTTTCGGTTGCAATTTTGCATCATCGTCGTCGACACTGGAGTCAGAATCTGTGTCGACATCTGTGTCAACCATTTTGGATAGTGGACGCTTTTAAGACCCTGAGGGCCTCTGCGCTGTAGGATCAGGCATGGGTTGAGACCCTGACTGGCCCGAGGTATCAGCTTTATCCAACCTTTTATGTAAGGAGTTTACATTATCATTTAACACCTTCCACATATCCATCCAATCAGGTGTCGGCACCGACACGTCAGTCAACTGCACTTGCTCTGCCTCCACATAGCCCTCTTCGTCAAACATGTCGACACACAAGTACCGAGACACCACACACACAGGGGAAGCTCTAAATGAGGACAGGACCCCCACAAGGCCTTTTGGAGAGACAGAGAGAGAGTATGCCAGCACACACCCCAGCGCTATATAACCCGGGGATTACACAGTACTTTAGTGTTTACCCAGTAGCTGCTGTATTATGATTAATGCGCCTAAATTTATGTGCCCCCCCTCTCTTTTTCACCCGTCTACCGTGATTCTGCAGGGGAGAGCCTGGGGAGCTTCCTCTCAGAGGAGCTGTGGCAGGAAAATGGCGCTGGTGAGTGCTGAGGACGAAGGCGGGGGCTCATACATATAACAGTGTCCCACTGTCTATATGCAGTTTTCGCCAGGAGGTATCAATTGCTGCCCAGGGCGCCCCCCCCTGCGCCCTGCACCCTACAGTGACCGGAGTGTGTGGGTTAGTGTGGGCGCAATGGCGCACAGCTGCAGTGCTGTGCGCTACCTCATGTGAAGACAGGAGTCTTCTGCCGCCGATTTCGATGTCTTCTCCGCTTCTCCCGGCTTCTGTCTTCTGGCTCTGCGAGGGGGACGGCGGCGCGGCTCCGGGAACGGACGACAAGGTCAGGTCCTGTGTTCGATCCCTCAGGAGCTAATGGTGTCCAGTAGCCTAAGAAGCGCAACCTAGCCGCAGTTAGTAGGTTTGCTTCTCTCCCCTCAGTCCCACGTAGCAGAGAGTCTGTTGCCAGCAGAAGCTCTCTGAAAATAAAAAAACCTAACTAAAATACTTTCTTATTAGCAAGCTCAGGAGAGCTCACTAAAAGCACCCAGCTCTGTCCGGGCACAGATTCTAACTGAGGTCTGGAGGAGGGGCATAGAGGGAGGAGCCAGTGCACACCAGATAGTACTAAATCTTTCTTTAGAGTGCCCAGTCTCCTGCGGAGCCCGCTATTCCCCATGGTCCTTACGGAGTTCCCAGCATCCACTAGGACGTTAGAGAAATCCATTTTACACAGTGTTTTTGCACACAAAAAAACATGTCCAAAAGCACACACTCATCCTTGTACTAATCCACACCAGCAAACACATGGGGGTAACATTACTAAGATGAGAGTTCTATTTAAGATGTGATGTTGCCCATAGCAACCAATACTATTCTACGTTACATTAATACAGCACCTTCTCGAATATAATCCCTGCAATGTGATTGGTTGCTATGGACAACATCCCATCTTAAATCCAACTTCCATGTTAGTAATTTGACCCCATGGTAAGCAATATTTCGTGGTTCACATCTCAACTTAACAATATGCGCAAAATAGGTGTGCCCACTTCTGCCTACCATATTTTTAAACATATGTTTTTCCACTATAATTGAAAAAGTTTACTGGGTAAGACTGACAGCCTTTAACAATGTATGAGTGTATTGTTGAACACATTTAATGTATTGTGTTTGTTTGGCAAAAGGAAGCTTTAAACATAATATGTCAATGGTGGAATTTTTAATTTTTATAGTTATTATTATTATTATCCTTTATTTATATGGCGCCACAAGGGTTCCGCAGCGCCCAATTACATAGTACATATGCACATAATCAAAACAGGAAAACAGTGACTTACAGTTGATGACAATTTAGGACAAGTACAGGGTAACTAAGCATAACTACACCAGTAAACAGAGATTAGAAGTTCCAGGTGGCCAAAAACTGCAGGATCTGGGCAGTTGAGGATTATTGAAGTAAGAAAGGATAAGCACATGAGGGAAGAGGGCCCTACTCGTGAGAGCTTACATTCTAAGGGGAGGGGTAGACAGACAGGGGTGACACAGATGGGGTACAACAACTTTAAACAAGCATTGCTTGTACTGGTAAGGCATAAGATAGATGTATGACGACTGTGCCTACATCTTTATGCCAGTCTATATTGGGTATAGACCAAACCAGAACATACCATATTTTTTACTCCATTAATATGTTTGTGTTGTTTATGTTTTTCTTGCTTTTCTTGTACCAACTCCATGGGGAGAATGAGTGGATACTGACCTTATTTTAACAAGGCATAATAAACGTTATGTTTTAATATTATCATTATAACTTGAACAAGAGTGCACCCAAACAAGAGTCTTCTGTATTCCATTTTTGCTCAAGCTGTTTTCTGACTCTGGGTGCACCACCAGACTTTAATTAGAGATTTTCTCTGCATATATGGATACTGGTCCATATAAACACATGTAATTGTGTATGACTGGTGCGGAATCACCAACCTTCCTTGGACAGCCTGAAAGCTGCCAGTAGCCATAAAGTGCAACACAGCCAGAAGTTTGTGCAGGCCTGAGACAGAGCGAGAGCGTGCTGTCTCAGGGTCTAGGTCCAGTTTGACAAGGTCATACAGACGGAAAATGTTGTTTCTATTTAGCCGGAACATCTGTATGACCTGTCATCGGCCAATGCGTTTAAGTTTAAACGCCCCCTAAAAAAACGAGGCCTGCGCAGCCTCCGCGGCACCTGGACAACCTGCTGGCCATGTTCAGTTTCCTGGCCTGGGTTTATTGTAGCCTCATGGAGCAGTCTCAGGTATCCCACAGCAAACAAGAAATCAGTACTACACACGGCAGCAGCCATTTCAGAGTGAGAGATTTGAAAAATGTGCTTGGGTCCCTTTCAAAGTGGCAAAAATGCAGGTGTGATTAATGTAGAATTGGAAACACATGTAAACACGCTTCTCAAAAGCAGGTCTATTTTTTTCCTGCCTTTTTTTACGATTCACTTTTTTTCACGGCCACCAATGCACTTTCACAGTAGAGATTTCAAATACGAATGCATAGTAAATTACCGAGTTGTATACCTAAACAGCTGCGTTTGACCGATGTTGTATTCATTCGTATTTTTTTTGACTTCCCAAAAAATACGAATGCCCTCATCACTGCCGAGTTTTGAGTTTAGTAAATTCCCGAGATGACACTTTGAAGAAAAAACACCAAATCGGTCAAAATCGGGAGCTTAGTAAATATACCCCCAAGAATGCATTGAAGAAGTAACTTTTGAACCATAACTGCTATTTCAAATCTTTTTGCAGCAATACACTTTTCAGCAAATTCTGATGTTGTTTGACTTGTTACACGACCATCTTTCCATTTGAGAAAACTGACTGAGACTCAAGAAACCCATGTTCGGTACATACCCTAAAAGATAGCCCACCTCACCCATACCTTCCTGGAGTGTTTTTTCCTGCACAGTTTTTGAAACAGAAGGGTGTATTGCGACTTTTGAATCACTGTGTATATATACATATTTTTCATTATAGATATTCCCAAGAAGCTTTTTGTGACACCATGAACTAGGATATGTAATTAACTGTGGGTTTGTAGCACAAACCCTCAATACAGTAGGTAGGAGATTACACAGGATAAGAAAAGTATACCTAAACTATCTCATCTCCAGGAGATGCCAATAGAGGAGACACAGGTGGCAGGTGTTGTGGGTGGATGAGCTGTGTCATTAGGCCATGGCCCCTAACAGGTAAAATGCTTCCAATCGCACTAATATGAATAAGGGTGGAGCCAAATGACAATATTATCTTAGAAACACATAATATTGGCCCAGATACAAAAACATATTTATGCACACACAATCTATATCTCTAAACTGCATGTCAAATTTGCTACATTGCTTCCTAAACATTTCTCTCTACACGCTTAGCTAATATATAAAAATTAAAATTTGTCCTTCTGTCTTTCTATACAAATCCACAGTTTACAAGCGAAGACCGTGAAATTTCACATACAAGTGTATTAAAACATGGCGGAGGCAACTAAAACAATTTGAAATCCCTAGCACCCCTAGGGGGGGCAGACAGAAGCACAGAGTATATCAGGAGACAGCATAACTCCTGAATTCCTGGAGCAATGTACTCAAAAATTGGTACACATATGCCTTACAATCTGGCAACAAACACTGTGGGAGGAAGGCACCCCTAGCACCCTTAGGGGTGAGGCAGCAGCACTGAGTATTTCAGCAGGCAGCATAAGTCTGGAAGGCCTGCAGCAATTTACAACAAACTTGGTACACATATGACTTACAGTCTGGAAACAAACACTGTGGGGGTCAGACACCCCTAGCACTCCTAGGGGTGGGACAGCAGCACAGAGTATGTCAGCAGACAGCAAAACTGTGGAAGGCCTGGAGAAATTTACAACAAACTTGGTACACATCTAACTTAAAATCTTGGAACAAACTCTGTAAGGGTTAGACACCCCTAGCGCTGGGACAGCAGCACAGAGTATTTCAGGAGACAGCAAAACTGTGGAGGGCCTGGAGCAATTTACACCAAACTTGGTACACATCTGATTTACAATCTGGGAACAAACTCTGTGGGGGCTAGACACCCCTAGCGCCCCAAGGGGTGGGACAGCAGCACAGATTATTTCAGGAGACAGCATAACAGAGTATTTTCAGCAGACAGCATAACTCTGGAACGCCTGGAGCAATTTACACCAAACTTGCTACACATATGACTTACACACTGGGAACAAACACTGTGGGGGTAACACACCACTAGCACCCCTAGGGTTGGGCCAGCAACACAGACTATATCAGGACATGCATGATGTGTCGGATTACAGGGCTGCATGTGACAAGGGCAGTGACATGATGTGAGGAGGGGAATGGAGGTAGCACGAACCCACACACTGAGAGTTATATAGTGGAAGTAGCACCGTCTCCCAGCAGCACAGAGTATATCAGGAGATACATAATGTGCTGTGCTATTTTTTAAATTGGGTTTTCATTTTATTGATGTGTATAACATTTTACATGCTTTTTTATACTATGTTATTTATACTGTGGGTTTAATATTTAAATTAATTTTTGAAAACAAACACTCTTAAAATCCCGGGCAACGCCAGTTACTCCAGCTAGTTATAAATAAACAGCAATCAGAAGATCTAAAAGATAGCTCCAAAATACCTTAGAGAATCACACACTACTGTAAAGACACTTCTCTGGCTCCTTCCTAGCCAATGTGGTCAGCCAGGCAACTCTAAACAATGTGCCTAATTGGGTGTGATTCTTCTATACCTCTTATTCTCAATTAAGTACATGCAAATGAAGCTGTAGTGCAAAGTGACACTTCCCGGCCGCTTTCAACCACAAAAATAAAGATCTGAAAGTAATATCTTAATTGAGTATTCATAGCTGGGGACTGAAAATGGAATATAGCAAATAAGGAGATTTATGGTAAGACTTACCATTGTTAAATTTCTTTCTGCGAGGTACACTGGTTTCCACAGGGAATAACATCAGGGTGAAGAGCTGGATCTTGATCCGAGGCACCAACAGGCTAAAGCTTTGACTGTTCCCAGGATGCACTGCACGCCTCCTCTATAGCCCCGCCTCCAGGCACTGGAGCTCAGTTTCGTTAACCAGTCCAATGCAGTAGCAGGTAAGAGAGACAGTAGATGTTAGTCACATAGAACCACATTCTCACGACAGGAGAAGGGACTAGCGGCTAATGCCATAAAACCCAAAGAAACTAAGTGCGTCAGGGTGGGCGCCATGTGGAAACCAGTGTACCTCGCAGAAAGAGATTTAACAATGTTAAGTCTTACCATAAATATCCTTTTCTGCAGCAGGGTACACTGTTATTCCACAGGGAATAACAGCAGTTCCTCATGGGAGGGGATGCACTGTAGCGGGCACAAGAACCCAGCGTCCAAAGGAAGCATCCTGGGAGGCGGAAGTATCAGAGGCATAGAACGTGATGAACGTGTTCACTGAGGACCACGTTGCCGCCGGATCACGTAGACGCCTTGCACAACTGTTCAGCGGACTCGGCACGGCGGGTCGCCCAAGAAGGTCCAACAGACCGAATAGAATGGGCCATGATAGCAGCAGGAACTGGGAGTCCAGCCTGTGCAATCACCATTCTAATCCATCTGGCCAAGGTCTGCTTATTCGCAGGCCAGCCATGTTTGTGAAAACCAAAAAGTACAAAAAGAGAATCTGACCTCCTGATAGAGGCAATCCTTTCCACATATATACGGAAAGCCCATACCACATCCAAAGACCGCTCTTTGGAGAACAAACCAGGAGAGATAAAGGCCGGTACCACAATCTCTTGGTTAAGGTGGAAAGATGACACCACCTTAGGTAGATAACCAGGGCGAGTTCTAAGAACTGCCCAGTCACGGTAAAAAATCAGAACGGGTGGACGACAGGACAAAGCGCTTAAGTCTGACACCCTCCTAGTAGAGGCAATAGCCAAGAGAAAAATGAACTTAAGCGTAAGGCATTTAAGGTCCACAGACTCAAGAGGTTCAAACTGAGACTCTTGAAGGGCAGTAAGAACAACAGACAGATCCCATGGAGCCACAGGAGGGACACAGGGAGGCTGAATCCATAGTATGCCCTGAGTGAATGTATGAACTTCAGGAATAGATACAATTTTTCGCTGAAACCACACCGACAAGGCAGAAATGTGAACCTTGAGGGAGGCCAGGCAAAGTCCTAAATCCAGGCCTTGTTGCAAAAAAGCCAGATGTCTGGAAGTACTAAACTTGTATGCATCATAATTCTTAGCAGCACACCAGGTGAAGTAAGAATTCCAGACCCTAAAATAAATCCGTGCAGAAGCTGGTATACGTGCCTTCAACCTAGTTTGAATAACCGCCTCAGAAAATCCTTTGGCCCTCAGGAGTGAAGCTTCAAGAGCCACGCCGTCAAAGCCAGTCTGGCCAGGTCCGGAAAGACACAAGGGCCCTGAACGAGGAGGTATTGGCGTTGAGGAAGTAGAAGAGGACGCTCGATCGAGAGACCCTGCAGGTCTGAGAACCAATGCCGTCTGGGCCACGCTGGAGCTACTAGAAGCAGTATTCCTCCTTCTTGCTTGAACTTCCGTAGTTCCCTGGGCAGGAATGACACTGGAGGGAACACGTATTGGCAGCTGAAAGTTCCATGGAATTGCCAGTGCGTCCACGAACACTGCTTGAGGATCCCTTGTCCTTGCTCTGAAGACCGGCCTTGTGATTGTGTCGAGACGCCATTAGGTCTACATCTGGTAGACCCTACTTTTCCACAAGGAGTTGGGAGACCTCCGGATGAAGACTCCACTGCCCGGCGTGTACGTCCTGACGACTGAGGAAGTCCGCTTCCCAGTTCAGGACCCCCGGAATGAACACTGCTGATATTGCTGGCAGATGTTGTTCCGCCCATTGAAGAATTTTTGACACTTCCATCATTGCCATGCGGCTTCGAGTGCCGCCTTGATGATTTATATACGCCACTGTGGTGGCGTTGTCTGATTGTACTTGAACAGGCCTGTTCTGTACGAAAGGCAGGGCCAGTATCAATGCATTGAACACTGCCCGCAATTCCAGAATGTTTATCAGGAGGAGATTCCTCCCTGGTCCACCGACCCTGGAGAGAGTGTTGCTCCAACACCGCACCCCAACCCCGCAGACTGGCATCCATCATTAGGCAGACACTGTTGGAGATCCGAAGGGACGACCCCTGCTCAATTGTTGGTCCTGTAGTCAAGGACAACAATTGAGACTTGATCCGGTGAGGCCGGCCGTCCCACTTGGAAAGGATTAACCTCTGCAGAGTGCGGGAATGAAATTGAGCGTACTCTACCATGTTGAAAGAAGACACCATTAGGCCTAGTACTTGCATCGCTGAGTGTATCAAGACTCTTTGACGAGAGAGGAAGTATCTGATTCTGTCCTGAAGTTTCAGGACCTTCTCTGGAGATAAGAACAAACGTTGGTTATGTGTGTCCAGTAATGCCCCCAGGTGCACCATGCTCTGAGCAGGGACCAGTCAGGATTTCTCCCAGTTGATGAGCCACCCGTGTCTTGCAGGAATTGGACCTTCAGTTCCAGATGACGGAGAACCTCTGGGGAGTTCACCAGGATCAACAAGTCGTCCAGATACAGCAGGATCCTGATACCCTGATGGCGGAGAAGGGCCGTCATGACCGCCAAGATCCGAAGAACCGTGGTCAGTCCAAAAGGCAAGACTTGGAACTGATAATGAAGGTTGCCAATAGCAAACCGAAGATATTGCTGATGCGACATGGCAATAGTATGTGTAGGTAAGCATCCTGTATATCCAGGGATACCATATAGTCCTTGGGATCCATAGCCAGTACAATAGAGCGTAGAGTTTCCATATACGGAATTTGGACACCCTTACAAATTTGTTCAAAGATAAGAGGTTGAGTATAGGTCAGGAGGATCCATTCTGCTTCGGAACTAAAGACAGCGTCGAATAGTATCCCCTGCCTCTCTGAGACAGAGTCACCAGCACTATCACTCCTGTATCCTGGAGGGATTGGACAACCAAATGTAGTTTGTGCTTTTAACGGATCCGAAGGTATATCCGTTGAGCAAAACTGGCAAGGGGGGAGTCTCTTGAAAGATATTGCGTACTCGTGAGAAAAAACTTCCTGCACCCAGGCGACCAAAGTGGTCTTTAACCATACTTCGGCGAACTGCAGAAATCGGCCTCCCACCCTGGGATCCCCCAGGGGGAGGCCCGCCCCGTCATGCAGCAGGCTTGTCCAGTTTGGAAGCAGGCTGATGGGCGGCCCAAGAACATTTAGGTTTGGGCTTAGAGGACTTGGAAGTGCGAGCCTGTCTCGGGTACGCCTGACTCTTTGCTTTACATGGAGGTCGAAAGGAATGAAAAGTAGTACAGGGTAGACGTAGTAGATGTCTTGGTCGCCATAACGCCTGCATCAGAGACCGCCTCCTGAATATAGTGGGAGGCTGTGGTAATATAGGACAGATATTGATTGGCAGTATCAGAAAAATTCAGAGGCAGCTCTTCCTCAATTGCTTGAACCCATGCTTCAATGCCTTTTGCATCCCAAGAAGCTGCCATAGTGGGTCTATGTACAGCACCTGTAAGAGTGTAAATAGACTTCAAGCAACCCTCCACGCGCTTATCCGTCGGCTGCTTCAAAGAGGTGACAGTGGTGACAGGCAGAGTGGATGACACCACAAGACGGGCTACATGCGAGTCCACTGGTGGCGGGGTTTCCCACTTGTTACTCAACTCCGCAGAGATAGGATAAAGAGCAAGTATCTTTTTAGACAGGGAAAATGTATTTCCTGGAAAAGAGATTCCTGACGTATGTCAATTAAATGGTCAGAATGTGGTAAGACTAATTTAGTAACCTTCTGACGTTTGAACTTATCAGGTTTCTTAGATGTATCAGGAGGGTCAATCTCATCATCAATATGAAGAATCAGCTTGATCGCCTCCACCAGGTCAAGAACATCAACCTGTGTTGTAGAATCTTCATCAGAAGCAGCAGTATCAGCATCTGATGGATCAGTATATTCCCCATCCGAATCGGAAGAATCAACCGAAATATTAGTGGATTGTGAGGAAGAAATGGCCCGCTTCGATGACCCTTTGGTCCCAGTAGGGCGAGGGTAAGGTTTTTGGTTAACCAAGGACTTACTTAATTGCTGTAACTGGGTTGATAGAGTATCTGCCCATGGTGGACTAACTACAGGGACAATATGTGGCTGTAATGGCACAGGAGGTCCCACGGGGGGCGTAGTCAGCATAAGGTGGATCTGCCAAAGGTGCTGCGGGCTGACTAGGGGGTGCAGAACACCCAGTATCTGGATCCTCAGCAGAAATAATATCCTGAGATAAATCCGTGGCGCCAGCACTGCATGATGCAGGAGCGTCTGCGGATTTCCCGCCCTGTGCAGCAGACATTATTGGGAATGTAGCCTTAGGGCGTATCAGTACAATATAGCCAGACAAACACAATACCTGACAAACACCCCCTAAGATATGCAATGCAGAGCACAAACAGAGGATTTAAGTGGTATGAGGTGACTGAAACACACAGCGAAAAATACAAATCAGTATATCCTGTGGAACACTATATGGTATATGAGACCCTAACTCACTTAGTTCCCCAGGGTACAGAATATAGTGATAGCAATATGTGTGATACACAGAATAGAATCCACACAGCAGCTATAGGCACACACAGGCACAATGCAGAAATTATTACATATAAACAATAAGACTGCACTGGACTATTAATACTACATAGAGATACGTATGTATACAGATATAACAATGCACAGTAAACACTGGATGTACTGTATATCACAGAATAAGTACTAAATATTCATATATTATTAGGGCACTTGTTCTTAACTAACGCTGTGTCCTGTAAATGCACAGCGCTGATGAGACAGGCGGCTTTACAGAGGAGACAGAGCCCTGTAGTCCCAGGATCAGCGCAACTCTGTGAAATGGCGCCCAAACGCTGACCGCAAGTGAGGGAGCGAGAGAGATGCAGCTCCAGGGCGGGAATATCTGCTGTAGATGGCGCCTGGAGCTAGGGGTGGGGCTACAGGTCAGCGCCTTATCCCCTCTGCTGGACTTCACCACTGTGTACTGTGGAGCCTATAATAATCGGATTTTAGCAAATCTGACCTGTACTCCCTTCCCTGGTGGATATAGTGGGGTCCCTGCACTGCCAGTGTCCACGCCAGCGGCACGGTCCATCTCCTGGGACCACAACCATATCGCGATTTCGGCGGGTCCCACCTGGGGGACCCTCTTACCTCCTTCCTGAAGTGCGGCCACGCGATCTAGGAGAGCAGCAGCGGTGATGTGTGCCTGATGACCGGAGCGCCGCCGCTGCAAGTACCTGGCAACCAGGTCACGGGAGTATGCAGCGCCGCTGGGGGAAGTGATGGAGCCGCAGCACAAAATGTCAGCATGACATATAGCAACTAGTGCTGCGGCCCTTGTGCTGCGGCCCTTGAAGTCTTCTTTCTTCTTAAAAAGCTCTAATTACCTGTTAGCTGCCTGAAGGGGGGGGGGGGGGGGGGGAGACAGCGATGAGGCAATCAAACACGAATCATGTTATCGGCTGCACGCCTCACTCAGGAAGTGCGTGGCGCCAGGCGGATGGCGGGCACATCCGGGAAACTCGAATACTATTCTGAGCGTCACCCGAGATTCAGGAGCCTCCCGTTCCGGCGAGAGTAGGCAAGTCTGCCATACAAGGAGAATTACAATAATATAAACAACTTAAGAAAGTTTCAAGACAGACAACACAGGAGCAAAAAGCAGTGACAATAATGGCATAATGAGAAGCCTTTATTAATAGTAACACTCATGGAACTGGGTAGGGTGGGTAAAAAAGATTAGCTGTTGATGATAGGGAGACAATAAATAGTGCAGGGAACAAAGAGGGTGGAGGTAATGTAAACTGTTATGAGCTCAAAGTTGATCTAGTTAAGTTAATGTTAGGGGAGATTCAATCTGGACCTCCAATGCACCACCAAAGGAGCCCCAATAGTTAAGAGAAACCTGGAGCTTTATGGTGACCAGACAAGCCTGCCTATCAACCAACCAACCAACCTTGTATGTGGAAGGGAATCAGGTATTTGCATGGTTGACACCATCGGGGGGGGGGGGACTGGTGTCCCAGGCCCTTACAGAGAGGGGGGCCCACCCCTGGCTCCTACCACCAATACCTGTATAGATGCTCCAGTCTGTGAATCAACAGCAGGCTGATGAGCAGGTAGAACGTCTTAAAACAAGCCCAATCTGCACAATAGCTCTCTGTAAACCATTCCTGTATGTCCGCAACACTCCACCTATATGTAACGTCACAATCTATGACATCACATAGGGGTGGAGCAGTGCGAGAGAATCTTTTTGGGGGGAAGGGGAGGCTCTGTCTATTTTGTCAGTCCCAGGCACCAACATTTCTGATGGCAGCCCTGTTTGACACGCAGCCTTCTCACCTGCTTTCTTGCCTACCGTACTGGATCCTAGAACTTTCACCGTCTATTCAATTTCAGAACACTAGGCCTGCCGCAATAGTGCATAAAGACAGGGGATTATTAAATAATAATAATAATAATAATAATTCAATCCAAAACACATCTGGTTAATTAGAGGATACAGGATGGGAGAACCTGAACGCCCCTGTCTACTGAAACCACTAGTGCTGTTAATTATTTGCAGTTAGACATTTGACTATTTTGCACTTTACTTTCTCTGCAGTAGAACATATTTATGTTATTCCAGAGACATGTCTATACACCTTGGTGACAGCTCAAAATACTGATAAGAAATCTGTCAACGCAGACACGGATCTTCTCAAGCGATGTTCACAGGTTCTGACAAGACATAGCAGTAGCCAACGGATTTGCACTCAACGGCAATTGCGGAAAACACTCCGGTACAGACTGCTCCAAGCCACTTGTCAGTGCACCCACAACATATCTTAATAACATTTAAATAGCTATATCTGTAAACAGCTATTTGGTTTCACTGAAATACTGTAACACGTTACTGAGCTCAAAAAAATAATAAAAAAGTCCAATTTTATTTCTAACTGCTACATACGGAAGGAAGAGATGTCCGCCAAACAGTATACAGACCTGTGCAGAAACACATGGGCAGAGAGGTTCATAAGGAAGGTATGGTTCAGTGGTTAAGAGCCCTGATTGACACTGTTTGAATTCCATGTTGGGTGTCTTGTGATTTCTGACAACTCTCGTTATTTCTTTGGCATTAAAAAAAACTAGTTTATAAAATGAATGAGCAAGGAAATGGAACCCAAATAATTTAATATACACTAGTAAAAGGTAAAAAGCAAGTAACTTTGCACCTTGGTGGAACCATATTGCACTGCAGGGGGCAGATTTCAAATTTGCAGAGAGATTTAGCTGTGGGAGGGGCGTGCCCAAACTCAAATCTGCAGTGTACAAATAAAGTTGTCCAGCTGTTCGGGCCAGTGGCGTCAAAGGCCGGGTACGAGGGGGTTCGGCCAGTACCCAGGTGTCACCCTCGGAAGGGGTGACATCAAAGAGTCGGGTGCTGCAGTGTGATATTCCTCTGCAGCACTCGGCTCCTGTCACACACGAAGAGCCGGCACTTTCGGTGTCACCCCTAGCCCAGTCTCCGGGGGCAGCCAGCTGGACACATCCTCGGAGTGATGGAAAGGAGATCCCCACGGGGCTCGTCCCCTTTTTGTTAAGCCACACCCCTTTTTGGGTGGCCATGCCTCTGGGACGCGGTAGAGAAGAACAGAGTGCGCACTGGGTGTCACCACACCCAGTGACGCCTCTAGTTTAGGCTTCATGCAAAAGCCACTGTACTATTATTTACCCTGCACGCAAAAGCAATATACTTGCACCCCTTTCCCTGGAGCACAATTTGTCCAGGTGTAAAGTTACTTGTTTTTACGCTCAGGATCAGCCCCTCTATGCCCAATATAAAAATAAGTAGAACAGAAATACTGTATGCTGTATTTTGACATTATAGGAGACAGTCAGTATTTTCCTTTATTATGGTATTTACTCAGAGGCAGTTTACCATCTGCCTGTAGCAGGTTACCCAGCGGGAAGTGGATTTAGAGTGTCAGAGCTTCACAAAGTCCCTATTGCAAACAACTGGAGCAGATTTACTAAGCTTTGGCGAGAGATAAAGTGAACGGAGATAAAGTACCAGCCAATCAGCTTCTAACTGCCATGTTACAGGCGGTTTGACAAATGACAGTTGGAAGCTGATTGGCTGGTGCTTTCTCTCTCCCCAAGGCTTAGCGCATAGAAGCCACTGTCAGCACTGGTCATGTAGAGGCTTCTTATTATACACTCAGAGAGGTTCCACAGTTGCACAGGAGTTTTCTATGAAACAAGGATTTTATTCCGAAATGGAATAGACTTCTAGCATAAACATGTTCTGCGGCAGTGGTGAGATGCTGAACACTAAGGGGCACTTTTATTCATGCAACTTGTTTCATCCCAACACTGCTCTAACGAGTCTGACCCAACCGAATAGAACAATCATATGCTGTCGCTGCAATATTCCACAAGACACATTGTATTGTTCATTATGTCCCCACTCCTGCTCCAATCCTACCCCTGCATTTAGCAGCTGATTCAGTGCTCTTGCCTGGGCTCCCCTGGGCTACTCCATTACCAGCCTCCTCTCCTGGGGTTGCCCAGGGCACCACACTCTTAACTCCCCCTCCTTGCCTTGATGCTTTGATCCTTCCTCTTATCTCCCCTGGTTACAATGATCCTCACATTGCTCGGCTCCCCTGGTATCATGTCTTCACAGTCCTCCTCTTGACAAAGTCAGCGGCTTCCTACATGTCTCATCTCTGCAGCCAGACAATGGGAGCCGCTATACTGCACAGAGGAGATACATTGTTCCCCTTCTGCCTGGAACAAGCTAGTCACTTACTGTGATTCTCTCTCTGTGTAGTCTATGCTCCAATGTTTCAACAGGAGACCATGCATTCAGTGTATTCTGCAGCCAACCAGCTACACAAAGTAGCAAGTAAGCATCTGCTACTAGAACGGTGTGCTTTAAATAAAAATGGCAAATGTGTCATTTAGCCTAATGAATAGTTGCAAGGACAAGACAGAAATCTATTTTGTGGGCGGCCTGCAGCAAAAACTGTTGTCTAATTACTCATCGTCACTATCTAGTAAACCGATAAATGAAAAGAAAAAGAAAAAAAAAAAAAGACCAAAAAGAAAAAAATACCCCTACATTGTGTTTAGGGCCATTAATGCAGTGCTGCCGAATATATCGCCATCTCACATATATATTCCAATACATTAGGCAAAAATGGCCCCAGGTAATGGCACATACCGTACTCATGGTCTGCACTCCATTCACTGTTCAGTCATCATCATCCTTATTAATATAACACTATTTTGATATGATGTATGGTAAAACATCACAGACAGATCCACGAGTATATAGATTCACTGTATCTCTCAATAGTCCTGTAGGCCCTGAAAGGGTGGGGTCTACCGAGAAGTGGGTGTGGCATCACCAGACCGAAGGCAATGCAGGTGACAGCTATCAGATAAGAGCGAACTTTTTCTTTTTTTTTTTCAATGCTGGAAGATATTGGTGCTGTCTCTCATTCATACTAGAGTGAACAACTGCATAGTAGAAATATGTGCGGACCCCCCCATGTTTTGGTTTTGGTTCTAATTCATCATCATATTTTGATTTTGCCAAAACCAGTCTCATCTGTTTTGGTTCGGTTCCATTTTGGATTCCTTTAAAATCGATAAAGGAAAAAAAAAATGTATTGATGAAACAGCTACGATCATGTAACTTGGCCCTGTTTACATGCAATCCCAAGCCCGAGTTTGGTTTATAAATTTCGAGTTCTGAACTGACAACAAACCCAATCTGGGACTCTGTTCCACTCGGAACTCCAAAGTGATTCCGATCTGGGACTCTATTCTACTGGGAACCGTTATTTTTCGGTGTATTTTAGGAAAACGGAACCGCACATCTCTACTGCAGATTATGCAACTTGTATGGGTGTCTAGGTGCATGGGTCGATTACAAGGTGAACCTTAGGGGGAATGTAAGCACATGGACCTGCAGCAGATATTGCCGATATCTTCAAAGGGCGGAGCATACATTATAGGTTTCTATGGGGATTGTGATCTTGTTGAATGTTTCAAACCGACAGTGATGCCATCCTTTGACGGCATTAGCAACTGTAGCCTATTAGTCTATAGGGTACAATTGTGGAAATTTCCACAGCTCCCTAAATGATAAAGGCCACTTACACACGTGCAACCAGATGGGTTCTCAACCACATTAACTCTGCCTGGTCCGAAACGCAGAAGTAAAAATTTCACAGACAGCAATTTACTACAGGAACTGTCCTGGCAAGACTGATACAGTTCACAATGATAATCGATTAATTAATTTATTTTAATCTACAGACAAAAAAACAAAGAAAGCTTCATGCTTAATTGGGGAAGGGGAAGCCTGCACATATATTCTACAGTATAGAGTTGTATTTGCGTCTGCTGCGCTAAGTACTGCTAATGCACCAATCCACGTGTGTACTTACTATTTGGTCACTAACTGTAATGTCGCAGCATTGTGTATAGGTATAGTTCACATTTCGCCAATGCACGCTGAAATCACGCCTCCATTCTCAATCCCAGCTCACCTCAAACAGGTACGACAAAGGAAGGGAGGCCAAGCAAAAGGAGTCGCAGCTCCAAATTTGAGCATGTAACCGACTTTGAATCATCCGCAAAAATGCAAATGTATTTGCGGGCGCATTTTGCAATTCTGGATGAGTTTTGACGTGTTCACAGCAGAGTGTTGGGGACTGCAGGAATAACGGCAATGATGAAAGAGAAAACGCAGCCAGAAGTATCTCAAAGTGATACACCATGGTTTTTATAATAGCCCATTCTGATAGCATTCAGTAAGTTATACTGCTAGACATAACTGTGCAGTTACAGTAAGATTATTTATTTATTTATTACCAGTTCTTTATATAGCGCACACATATTCCGCAGCGCTGTACAGAGAATATTTGGCCATTCACATCAGTCCCTGCCCCAGTGGAGCTTACAATCTATATTCCCTATCACATGTACACACACACACATTCACACTAGGGTTAATATTTGTTGGGAGCCAATTAACCTACCAGTATATTTTTTGGATTGTGGGAGGAAACCGGAGTACCCGGAGGAAACCCACGCAAGTACGGGGAGAATATACAAACTCCACACAGTTAGGGCCATGGTGGGAATCGAACCCATGACGTTAGTGCTGTGAGGCAGTAATGCTAACCATTACACCATCCGTACTAAGATGTCTCACTATAGGCTGAATAACTTTTTGGATAACTATATCTAACCCACCAATACCTCTGTAGCTGTCTATTCATCTGCCGGGTTCACTACGATATGCCGGCGGTCGGGCTCCCGGCGACCAGCATACCGGCATCGGGAGCCCGACCGCCGGCTTACCGACAGTGTGGCAAGCGCAAATGAGCCCCTTGCGGGCTCGCCATGCTATGGGCACGGTGGCGCGCGCCACGCTATTGTATTCTCCCTCCAGGGGAGTCGTGGACCCCCACGAGGGAGAATAAGTGTCGGTATGCCGGCTGTCGGGATCCCTGCGCCGGTATACTGTGCGCCGGGATCCCGTCAGTCGGCATACTGAAGACCACCCCATCTGCCAAAGGCGGATTTTAAAGTCCTGGCACATGAATACTGGAGAACGAACGGAATGGATACCAAGGCAACTACCCAATCAGTGCTCTCAGCACAAGAGGTGTCAAAGCCAGTACCGGATCTTGCCACGGGCAAGCAGTACTTTTGCCCGGGGCGCTGCCTTCCGGAGGGCGCCGGCGCCCTCCGGAGGGCGCCGCACCATGGCAAGATCCGCCACTGTGCCCTCTGCAGTGCCCCCCACTGTGCCCGCCGCTGGTCCCCCGCTTTGAAGGGAACCAGACGCTAAGCGTCTAGTTTCCCTTCATGGAGAGGACCTTTGCTGTGCGGTGCGCAATGACGTCATCGCGCACCGCACAGCATAGTGGCAGAGACACTAGGGGTCATAATTGACCTCTAGTGTCTATGCTGTGCTATGGGAGAGACGTAATGACGTCTCTCCCATAGATCCGAGGACAGACACAACCATCCGAGTCCAGGAGAAGAGCGGCGCCGGCGGAGGAGGAGGTCTGGAATCAGGAGCGGGGATTGTAAGTATACTTTTATTTATTTTTATTTATTTTTTTCAGCTGCGCTACAGGGGGCACAAATGGGGGCGTAACTGACCACGCCCCCATATGAAGCCAGGCCCCCATTTTTGCCCGGGGCGCCACAAGGGCAAGATCCGGCCCTGGTCAAAGCAGTCATATTGTGAAATTCTCCATCAGGAGAAATTACTATTAGGCTTCTGGATCAGTCAGCACATGAAGATTGGTCATGGTGCAAGACAAGGAAACCGTACATAAGGAAAATGGAGAGCTTAGTATACAGTACCATTAGGGTTATGGTGGCAATTTATTTAACCTATTTATGTAAGATAGTTCAAAGATGGGAACGTATTGCTACCAACTACAAGTAAAGAACAATGGGGCAGATGTATTAACCTAGAGAAGGCATAAGGAAGTGATAAACCAGTGATAAATGCAAGGTGATAAACGCACCAGCCAATCAGCTCCTAACTGTTAATTTACATATTGGAGCTGATTGGCTGGTGCCTTTATCACCTTGCACATATCACTGGTTTATCACTTCCTTATGCCTTCTCCAGGTTAATACATCTGCCCCACTGCTCCAAAACTACCCTTGCTTTACGCAACTAATAGAATTGGATGTAGGGTGGCGGGCGCTAGGGAAATTAATTTGCCAGAGGTATAGGTTATGCAGACAGGAACAACCAACCGAGTACCACAATTCTCAACTAACAACTGCACCCACCACCAGTTACCAATTCATGTTCACATCACACGTTTCCAGCACAAAACCTCACTGGTGTACTTACTGCACCAACTATGTATTTATGTGATTGTGTTCTAGAACAGAAAGGAACATTTGCTACCAATTGCCAGGTGCAGGGAGAACTTTCATTGTAAACAGCTAAAATGTTACAAAGGTCTGCTCCTTTCATGTAGCTTGCACAGTACTGGCAGCACAGTGGAGAGTAAAATAACTCAGAGCATGGAGAGGGAGCAGCAGGAAGGACAGGTACAGTGATTTAGTGGTAGCTGTATTGAAGGCGTCTCAATTCATCTATTATGCATAGTGATATACGGTCTCCGTTTGGATGGTCGACCATGTTATGGTCGACATTCATTAGGTCAACCACTATTGGTCGACATTGACATGGGCGCATGGTCGACACATGAAAAGGTCAACATGAGTTTTTCACATTTGTTTTCTTTTGGGGAACTTTTCCATACTTTACGATCCACGTGGACTACGATTGCGAAGCGAGCCATGCGAGGGGACGCGGTGCACTAATTGGGGTTCCCCGTCACTTTATGCAGAAAATAACACCAAAAAAAGTTTTTTTTTTAAATGCATGTCGACCTTTCACGTGTCGATCATGCCAATGTCGACCAATAGTGGTCGACCATAACATGGTCGACCAATAGTGGTCGACCATAACATGGTCGACCATTCATACCAAAACCGTGATATACTAACATAGTAGGGCAGACAATAAAAGCCCATAGTAATATGCAATCAGAAAAAGGGCACAAAACACACATAGTTGCTGACCGCTACACCCAAAGGTTTGGAGGGACCAAACTTATTAACTATTATTTAGTATTTTACTAAGTAATAAAGTAAACGTTCAGTACATCAGCCTAACATGCTTGTAAAGAACATTTGCGCTTTAGCGGCATAAATAGTGAGGAGGCCATTTGTAAAGCAGCACCATGCTCGAATGATGGATTGTTCCACTCTCCCTGAGCAAAGTTGAAACCCCGAATTGTGAAATGTTAAGTACCGTATATACTCAATTATAAGCCGACTTTTTCAGCACGTTTTTTTGTGCTGAAAAAGCCACCTCGGCTTATAATCGAGTCAGCGTTGAGGGACACAGAGAGCGCAGCGCGCGGCTCTCCTGTGTCCCTCCTGCATCTCCAGCAGCAGCGGCGTCTGAGTGTTAAAGGAAGTGCACGAACCGGCACCTCCTTTAACACACGCCGCTGCCGCCCGAGATGCAGGAGGGACACAGGAGAGCCGCGCGCTGCGCTCTCCGTGTCCCTCATTCAGAAGACAGCGCGGGAGCGACGGAGGGTAAGTATCTGGCACTGTGGGGCATATCAGGCACTGTGGGGCATATCAGGCACTGTGGGGCATATCAGGCACATCTGGCACTGTGGGGCATATCAGGCACTGTGGGGCATATCAGGCACATCTGGCGCTGTGGGGCATATCAGGCACATCTGGCACTGTGGGGCACATCTGGCACTGTGGGGGCATATCAGGCACTGTGGGGCATATCTGGCACATCTGGCACTGTGGGGCACATCTGGCACTGTGGGGGCATATCAGGCACTGTGGGTCATATCAGGCACATCTGGCACTGTGGGGCATATCTGGCACATCTGGCACTGTGGGGCATATCAGGCATATCTGGCACTGTGGGGGCATATCTGGCACTGTGGGGGCATATCTGGCAGTATGAGGGCATATCTGGCACTGAGGGCTGTGTACGGCTAGAGCTGCATTTCCCACCCTAGGCTTATACTCGAGTGAATAAGTTTTCCCAGGTTTTTGGGGTAAAAATAAGAATTTACTTACCGATAATTCTATTTCTCATAGTCCGTAGTGGATGCTGGGGACTCCGTAAGGACCATGGGGAATAGCGGCTCCGCAGGAGACTGGGCACATCTAAAGAAAGCTTTAGGACTATCTGGTGTGCACTGGCTCCTCCCCCTATGACCCTCCTCCAAGCCTCAGTTAGGATACTGTGCCCGGACGAGCGTACACAATAAGGAAGGATTCTGAATCCCGGGTAAGACTCATACCAGCCACACCAATCACACCGCATAACCTGTGATCTGAACCCAGTTAACAGCATGATAACAGAGGAGCCTCTGAAAGATGGCTCACAACAATAATAACCCGATTTTTGTAACAATAACTATGTACAAGTATTGCAGACAATCCGCACTTGGGATGGGCGCCCAGCATCCACTACGGACTATGAGAAATAGAATTATCGGTAAGTAAATTCTTATTTTCTCTAACGTCCTAAGTGGATGCTGAGGACTCCGTAAGGACCATGGGGATTATACCAAAGCTCCCAAACGGGCGGGAGAGTGCGGATGACTCTGCAGCACCAAATGAGAGAACTCCAGGTCCTCCTCAGCCAGGATATCAATTTTGTAGAATTTTACAAACGTATTTGCTCCTGACCAAGTAGCTGCTCGGCAAAGTTGTAAAGCCGAGACCCCTCGGGCAGCCGATGTGGAGTGGCATTTACAGATTTTTGGCTGTGGCAGGCCTGCCACAGAATGTGCAAGCTGAATTGTACTACAAATCCAACGAGCAATAGTCTGCTTAGAAGCAGGAGCACCCAGCTTGTTGGGTGCACACAGGATAAACAGCGAGTCAGATTTCCTGACTCCAGCCGTCCTGGAAACATATATTTTCAGGGCACTGACCACGTCTAGCAACTTGGAGGCCTCCAAGTCCCTAGTAGCCGCAGGCACCACCAATAGGTTGGTTCAGGTGAGACGCTGAAACCACCTTGGGGAGAAACTGAGGACGAGTCCTCAATTCCGCCCTGTCCGAATGGAAAATCAGATAAGGGCTTTTTCAGGATAAAGCCGCCAATTCTGACACGCGCCTGGCCCAGGCCAGGGCCAACAGCATGACCACTTTCCATGTGAGATATTTTAACTCCACAGATTTAAGTGGTTCAAACTGTGACTTTTGGAACCCAAAACTACATTGAGATCCCAAAGTGCCACTGGAGGCACAAAAGGAGGCTGTATATGCAGTACCCCTTTTACAAACGTCTGAACTTCAGGGACTGAAGCTAGTTCTTTTTGGAAGAAAATTGACAGGGCCGAAATTTGAACCTTAATGGACCCCAATTTCAGGCCCATAGACACTCCTGTTTGCAGGAAATGTAGGAATCGACCCAGTTGAATTTCCTCCGTCGGGCCTTACTGGCCTCGCACCACGCAACATATTTTCGCCAATTGCGGTGATAATGTTTTTGCGGTTACATCCTTCCTGGCTTTGATCAGGATAGGGATGACTTCATCCGGAATGCCTTTTTTCCTTCAGGATCCGGCGTTCAACCGCCATGCCGTCAAACGCAGCCGCGGTAAGTCTTGGAACAGACAGGGTCCTTGCTGGAGCAGGTCCCTTCTTAGAGGTAGAGGCCACGGATCCTCCGTGAGCATCTCTTGAAGTTCCGGTTACCAAGTCCTTCTTGGCCAATCCGGAACCACGAATATAGTGCTTACTCCTCTCCATCTTATCAATCTCAGTACCTTGGGTATGAGAGGCAGAGGAGGGAACACATACCCTGACTGGTACACCCACGGTGTTACCAGAGCGTCTACAGCTTATTGCCTGAGGGTCCCTGGACCTGGCGCAATACCTGTCAAGTTTTTAATCATGTGGAAGACTTCTGGGTGAAGTCCCCACTCTCCCGGGTGGAGGTCGTGCTGAGGAAGTCTGCTTCCCAGTTGTCCACTCCCGGAATGAATACTGCTGACAGTGCTATCACATGATTTTCCGCCCAGCGAAGAATCCTTGCAGCTTCTGCCATTGCCCTCCTGCTTCTTGTGCCACCCTGTCTGTTTATGTGGGTGACTGCCGTGATGTTGTCCGACTGGATCAACACCGGCTGACCTTGAAGCAGAGGTCTTGCTAAGCTTAGAGCATTGTAATTGTCCCTTAGCTTCAGGATATTTATGTGAAGTGATGTCTCCAGGCTTGACCATAAGCCCTGGATATTCCTTCCCTGTGTGACTGCTCCCCAGCCTCGCAAGCTGGCATCCGTGGTCACCAGGACCCAGTCCTGAATGCCTAATCTGCGGCCCTCTAGAAGATGAGCACTCTGCAACCACCACAGGAGGGACACCCTTGTCCTTGGTGACAGGGTTATCCGCTGATGCATCTGAAGATGCGATCCGGACCATTTGTCCAGCAGGTCCCACTGGAAAGTTCTTGCGTGGAATCTGCCGAATGGGATTGCTTCGTAGGAAGCCACCATTTTACCCAGAACCCTTGTGCATTGATGCACTGAGACTTGGCTCGGTTTTAGGAGGTTCCTGACTAGCTCGGATAACTCCCTGGCTTTCTCCTCCGGGAGAAACACCTTTTTCTGGACTGTGTCCAAGATCATCCCTAGGAACAGAAGACACGTCGTCGGAACCAGGTGCAATTTTGGAATATTGAGAATCCAATCGTGCTGCCGCAACACTACCTGAGATAGTGCTACACCGACCTCCAACTGTTCCCTGGATCTTACCCTTATCAGGGAATTGTCCAAGGAAGGGATAACTAAAACTCACTTCCTTCGAAGGAATATCATCATTTCGGCCATTACCTTGGTAAAGACCCGGGGTGCCGTGTTCCATACGGCAGCGTCTGAACTGATAGTGACAGTTCTGTACCATAAACCTGAGGTACCCTTGGTGAGAAGGGTAAATTTTGACATGAAGGTAAGCATCCTTGATGTCCCGAGACATCATGTAGTCCCCTTCTTCCAGGTTCGCAATCACTGCTCTGAGTGACTCAATCTTGAATTTGAACCTCTGTACGTAAGTGTTCAAAGATTTTAGATTTAGAATCGGTCTCACCGAGCCGTCCGGCTTCGGTACCACAACAGTGTGGAATAATACCCTGTTCCCTGTTGCAGGAGGGGTATCTTGATTATCACCTGCTGGGAATACAGCTTGTGAATGGCTTCCAAAACTGTCTCCCTGTCAGAAGGAGACATCGGTAAAGCCGACTTTAGGAAACGGCGAGGGGGAGACGTCTCGAATTCTAATTTGTACCCCTGAGATATCACCTGAAGGATCCAGGGGTCTACTTGCGAGTGAGCCCACTGCGCGCTGAAATTCATTGAGACGGGCCCCCCACCGTGCCTGATTCTGCTTGTAAAGCCCCAGCGTATACTGAGGGCTTGGCAGAGGTGGGAGAGGGTTTCTGTTCCTGGGAACTGGCTGATTTCTGCAGCCTTTTTCCTCTCCCTCTGTCACGGGGCAGAAATGAGGAACCTTTTGCCCGCTTGTCCACGAAAAGACTGCGCCTGATAATACGGCGTCTTCTCATGTTGAGAGGCGACCTGGGGTACAAACGTGGAATTCCCAGCTGTTGCCGTGGCCACCAGGTCTGAAAGACCGACCCCAAATAACTCCTCCCTTAATAAAGCAATACTTCCAAATGCCGTTTGGAATACGCATCACCTGACCACTGACGTGTCCATAACCCTCTACTGGTAGAAATGGACAACGCGCTTAGACTTGATGCCAGTCGGCAAATATTCCGCTGTGCATCACGCATATATAAAAATGCATCTTTTAAATGCTCTATAGGCAAAAATATACTGTCCCTATCTAGGGTATCAATATTTTCAGTCAGGGAATCCGACCACGCCAACCCAGCACTGCACATCCAGGCTGAGGCGATTGCTGGTCGCAGTACAACACCAGTATGTGTGTAAATACCTTTTAGGATACCCTCCTGCTTTCTATCAGCAGGATCCTTAAGGGCGGCCATCTCAGGCGAAGGTAGAGCCCTTACAAGCGTGTGAGCGCTTTATCCCCCCTAGGGGGTGTTTCCCAACGCACCCTAACCTCTGGCGGGAAAGGATATAATGCCAATAACATTTTAGAAATTATCCGTTGTTATCGGGGGAAACCCACGCATCATCACACACCTCATTTAATTTCTCAGATTCAGGAAAACTACAGGTAGTTTTTCCTCACCGAACATAATACCCCTTTTTTTGGTGGTACTCGTATTATCAGAAATGTGTAAAACATTTTTCATTGCCTCAATCATGTAACGTGTGGCCCTACTGGAAGTCACATTCGTCTCTTCACCGTCGACACTGGAGTCAGTATCCGTGTCGGCGTCTATATCTGCCATCTGAGGTAACGGGCGCTTTAGAGCCCCTGACGGCCTATGAGACGTCTGGACAGGCCCAAGCTGAGTAGCCGGCTGTCTCATGTCAACCACTGTCTTTTATACAGAGCTGACACTGTCACGTAATTCCTTCCAACAGTTCATCCACTCAGGTGTCGACCCCCTAGGGGGTGACATCACTATTACAGGCAATCTGCTCCGTCTCCACATCATTTTTCTCCTCATACATGTCGACACAAAAGTACCGACATACAGCACACACACAGGGAATGCTCTGATAGAGGACAGGACCCCACTAGCCCTTAGGGGAGACAGAGGGAGAGTTTGCCAGCACACACCAGAGCGCTATATATATACAGGGATAACCTTATATAAGTGTTTTTCCCCTTATAGCTGTTGTATAGTTAATACTGCGCCTAATTAGTGCCCCCCTCTCTTTTTTTAACCCTTTCTGTAGTGTAGTGACTGCAGGGGAGAGACAGGGAGCTTCCCTCCAACGGAGCTGTGAGGGAAAATGGCGCCAGTGTGCTGAGGAGATAGGCCCCGCCCCTTTTTCACGGACTTTTCTCCTGCTTTTTTATGGATTCTGGCAGGGGTTAAATGCATCCATATAGCCCAGGAGCTATATGTGATGCATTTTTTTGCCATCCAAGGTGTTTTTATTGCGTCTCAGGGCGCCCCCCCCCAGCGCCCTGCACCCTCAGTGACCGAAGTGTGAAGTGTGCTGAGAGCAATGGCGCACAGCTGCAGTGCTGTGCGCTACCTTGTTGAAGACAGGACGTCTTCTGCCGCCGATTTTCCGGACCTTTTCTGCCTTCTGGCTCTGTAAGGGGGCCGGCGGCGCGGCTTTGGGACCCATCCAAGCTGGGCCTGTGATCGTCCCTCTGGAGCTAATGTCCAGTAGCCTAAGAAGCCCAATCCACTCTGCACGCAGGTGAGTTCGCTTCTTCTCCCCTTAGTCCCTCGATGCAGTGAGCCTGTTGCCAGCAGGTCTCACTGAAAATAAAAAACCTAATCTAAAACTTTCACTAAGAAGCTCAGGAGAGCCCCTAGTGTGCACCCTTCTCGTTCGGGCACAGAGATCTAACTGAGGCTTGGAGGAGGGTCATAGGGGGAGGAGCCAGTGCACACCAGATAGTCCTAAAGCTTTCTTTAGATGTGTCCAGTCTCCTGCGGAGCCGCTATTCCCCATGGTCCTTACGGAGTCCCCAGCATCCACTTAGGACGTTAGAGAAATTAGGTGCCTCGGCTTATATACGGGTCGACTTATACTCGAGTATATACGGTATGTCAAATGTAACCTAAATCCAAATTGTCCACTCTACGGGGGTCATTCACGTTTGCATTAGCTAGTGATCGCTCTGCATTTAAATGCATCTATTACAGTACATGCAGATACCTCCTTGTGCACTAGAGATCCGAGCTGCATCATAGGATGCAGCATCGAATCGCTCACGCTCGGTGCCACACAAGCTGCCCGTCGCAGAGGCCAGGAAATCTCCATTCCTACAATGGAGATCCCTGGCCCTTTCCCACTCCCTAGACGGTGTCAACACGCCTCCAATTTTGCAAACTGAGCCCTTTGCCACCACCTCCCCTCCAGAAACGGTCTCAGACTGACATTCAATGACAGTCTTATGCCAGCCTGCGTCCTATGCCGTAGGACCCATTCACAAAAACTGTACTTTGCAGTGATGGTCTCAGGTGCAACCGCACCTGAGGGAGCCCTACCTGTCAATTCTGTGCTTTTTGGAATATACATAATACACACAATGATTCAAGAGATAAAAACAACCCAACATAAATACTAACATATACACAAGATGACAAGCTACAACAACCACCCTACATAATCCCTAGGAACATTGGTGGTCATTCCGAGTTGTTCGCACGCTGCTATTTTTAGCAGATTTGCTAATAGGCTAAAATCCGGAAGTTCTGCGCATGAATATGCACTGCACGGCGCACGCGCTAAGTATTTTTACACAAAACTATGCTAATTTTACTCACGGGCGAATAAAGCTTTTCAGTCGCTCTGTTGATCGGAGAATGATTGACAGGAAGTGGGTGTTTCTGGGTGGTAACTGAGCGTTTTCCAGGAGTGTGCTAAAAAAACGCAGGCGTGCCAGCAGAAAACGCAGGCGTGGCTGGAGAAACGGGGGAGTGGCTGGCCGGACACTGGGCGTGTTTGTGACGTCAAACAAGGAACTAAACGGACTGAGGTGATCGCAATCTAGGAGTAGGTCTGGAGCTACTCAGAAACTGGAAGGAAAAACTTAATAGCAGAATTGCTAATCTTTCGTTAGCAACTCTGCTATGCTAAGATACACTCCCAGAGGGCGGCGGCTTTGCGTTTGCATTGCTGCTAAAAGTAGCTAGCGAGCGAACAACTCGGAATGACCACCATTGTGTGAGCCGCAATCAACTTTGGGCCCAATTCAACATGAGTTGTAATTCTGCTAAAAGTAGCAAAACTACAACTATTTTCGCTAGCATGCGGGGGGGCTGGGACGCCCAGCACAGAGCAAGGCCGACATGCGGCGAACATGCTATACAGCGATGCTTTAGTATGATTAGGGTTGCCCCGAGCCTACGCAGCCTAGCTACGAATGCAGTCAGAGGGCATACATCTTTCGAGTCGCAGTGGTCCGCCCCGCAAACAGTCCGGACACAACTGTGCCCACAAAACGTGATGTTGAAGCACCATCACGCCTCCCACTGGCTCTTAAACTGCGATTGAGTGCAATCGCAGTTTAAGACTTCGCACATGGGCGCACCGCCGTGCGCACATGCGCAGAAGTGTGGAAATTGGCAAATAGCAATATCCGCGCTTCTGCAGCTGATGCTGAATCAGCCCCTTTGTTCATTACAACTGTCACTACAAAGTTTAATTTTTTTGCTTTTGCATTTAAACAGCTACTTAAAGAGCACACATTAAAAAAGGTCAGCAAAACAACAGTTAACTAAAGTTTACAAAAATGTAACAAATACAAAAAGCGCTCAACACAGCAGTAACAACATATTATGAAATAAAAATGCATGTTTAAAAAACTACAGCTATCAAAACAAAATGATATACACGTTTAATAATGAAAATTGGCAAAACAAATGTTGGAACAAATTGGAATCTGTGCTTACATTACCCATTTGATCTGTGGTGTTTATATTTACTACATAAGCGTCGTTTTCTACAGAAATAAATTACCAGAACGCCTGCACACATACACAGCAATTTAAACGCACCTAGTATGCTGACAATTCATAGATTATGTGTGTGCCACCTCTACAAAATATTTAATTTAAGCATCACTTGTGATATGTTTGTCAAACGGTGAAGCGTATAGCACAGGAAAATCATAGCTTAATTAAAGTTAAGGCTAGGTCAATAATGTTCGTAAGCAATATGATTCAGCGTGATGTCACTGGGGTACAATCAATTAAAATGCACATTGAATAGTTTAATGAACAATCAAACAGAAAAAAAGCCATGTTGTCAGAGGGGGGGTGTATGTGGTGTAATAATGATTATAAAAAAAATAATAATAAGAGAGAGATAAATTTGTTACGATCTATCCACAGTGTACTATTATGGATAGAGAACCGGCAGACGATTCGAGCGGACTGTTGATTGATATCATTTGCTAACTTCTTAATATGACCGTCAAATAAAAACTGCACTTCTAATATGAAGAAATAATGTGCGACACGGTTTCCTAAAAACATTCTTGTTTTGAACCCGGCGAGCTAAATTGCTTTTGCTGGCCTCTTCCACCTCACAGCATGCCTGACAGACAAATTGATCGAAACATTGGAAAATAATATGCCAAGAAAAGAAGGGAAGAAAAAAAAATAATCTCAGGCTGACTTTCCTGTCTTTTGCATTTTTCATAAAATATCGCCCCCTTGATTCTTTATCCTTCCTTCCTTCCTTCTTCAGGTCGTATAATGCAGAAACACAATGTTTTAAAACGCCACCATGTAAAACACAAAGGATATTTATTCCCTTTTTTTTTTATTTCTTTTATAAAATCTCTTTTGTACAAAGTTCAGAGATAGGAACCACGACATCACGGACTTACAGATTATGTTGTTCATTTATAATAAGCTCATGCATGTGAAGATGCCTTAAGGCTGCTCATTAGACAGAAGACTGTTTATTACAGAGGATATTGCTTGTGTCATTTCAGAAAGCCGATCATATTACGGCCTTATGATAAGCACGACATGCATTCAGACTAGGTGCCAGCGCTGCAATATAGACATTGTAACAAAAAAACAAAAAAAAATATTATGTATATATATATATATATATATATACACACATATATACACACACACACTTAAAAGTAAACCTTTATCTACAAAACACACAATGAGGGGAGACTTCAATTGGCCCCATTAAGTTAACTCTGCAGCCTCTGGCTTTATCGGCTGGGGCTATTCAATTCCAGTCCCTTTTTCACCTGATCCCCTGTTTAACACACGTTAATTGAATGTGATAACGGAATACGTGGGATTGTATCTAAATTACCCACGATGAAACATTGGGAGTGAAATACAGTAATTTTTCAATGATTGTTTTTTACAGGGTATTCAGTTAGATTTTCCGTGAAAAAATATTTTTTTTACTAAAAACACACGGGTTCAGTGAAACCTGTGTTTTCGCCGCCGCAGCCCCAAAAAGCTAGCACTTATCATGGATTTTGCTTCGTCTGCCTGAGGCAGGGAAAGGAAGATCCCTGATAAGTTGTGGCCATCCCTCCAGACAGTGTCCCATCGCAGCCGCTGCAGCAACAGCAGGAGATTGCAGGGAGGGTGCACAGAAGTCTGTCCTTGTGGACGCAAATCTCCTCCCCCATCCCCCCCCCCCCACACTGCTTCGTGTTCCCTCAGCCAGGCGGGGGTCATGTGACGGGACAGGAGCAGACTCGGAAATATCGGAAAACGGGAGCAGCTGTGGAAGCCGGCTGTTAAGCACTGATGCAGGTATCGGAAGCCCCGATGCTAATAGGATAACTCAAAGCGATACCATTATCCGCGGTAATATACCGTGGGTAACGGAATATCCCCCATAGACTCTGTGAAAAGTTCACGGACCTACAGTATGTATTAACAGCCCCCCCATCCACAGGGCATGTGTGATCACCTAGTGGTTTGAGGATGTTTTTCGTATGTAATGCCAAAGAATGACCCAACTGAGCATTTATGGGAAACCCTGAAACAAAAACCGAGACAGCTTTCTAAAACATATATCGTGTTAGTTGAGGGTCAGTCTTCTTAAAGCCCACCGCTGCTTAATTCCAACTTACCAGCCTTATGCGGTGACCCAACACCCTACTAAGTGACTTTATATCGAAGTTTCCATATTAAACTCCCTGTTGGATGCTCCCATAGTGCAGCAAATATAGGGGGTAATTCCAAGTTGATCGCAGCAGGAATTTTGTTAGCAGTTGGGCAAAACCATGTGCACTGCAGGGGAGGCAGATATACCATGTGCAGAAGGAGTTAGATTTGGGTGGGTTATTTTATTTCTGTGCAGGGTAAATACTGTCTGCTTTATTTTTACACTGCAAATTAGATTGCAGATTGAACACACCACACCCAAATCTAACTCTCTCTGCACATTAAATCTGCCTCCCCTGCAGTGCACATGGTTTTGCCCAACTGCTAACAAAATTCCTGCTGCGATCAACTTGGAATTACTCCCATAGTCTTTTGGTAAATTTCCAGAAATATACGTAAACTATGACCAACATTTGACAATAAGCCTCGGCTAAAAAGTCTATTTAGTTTGCACGCAGGTAAAACGATAAATAAAATATATAGAAAAAGAGAGGTGTGAAAGGCTACAAAGTCACATTATTGTCACATTTAACATGTCAGACTTTCAAAGCAGAATATCTATTTGAAAATTATTTTCTCCTGCATTTTGTTAAACCCAAGGCTCATACATCTCCATTGACACCCTGCTGGTAATCTGTGTTGAACTTGATTTTTTTCCTGGAAAGTGAAGAGGTAAAAAGATCAATGGAAGCGGCTCATACATTCCCTCTCAAGCACACATAACAAGTTTTAGTAAAGTATCATCTATTGATATTGATTTGGCTGAGAATATGAAATGCATGAGGTTGGCTCTATGAAATTTATACAAAATATCAATTATTTCGAAAGCATCGCTCTGATGCACTTATTTAACTGAAATGATAAAAGCAGCAGTGTAACATCTTGTTAGACAAATGCCATTTGTTCACCTTAAAGTGCACCTGTGGTCCTCGTGCGGAAGAGGCGGCCATCTTTTTGGGCTGAAGCAAAATGAATTTGAATATAGCTTATAGATGTACTAGAAACCAGTGACATGACTGGTGCACGAAGAGTCAACATCTATTAGCAGGGGCAGATTTAATTACCCACTAACAAAAACCATGAAAGAGAAGCAGCTGATTGGGTGAGAGCCACAGCCAGTACAAACAGGCCATTTATAAAACACAGGAGGAGACTTATCAAAGCTTGGAGAGGTAAAGTACCAACCAATCACCTTCTGTCATTTTACAGGCACTGGGGCAGATGTATTAAGCCTTGAGAAGTGATAAAGTAGTAATAAAGCAGTGATAAGCGGAAGTTGATAACGCACCAGCCAATCAGATCCAATATGTAAATTGCAGTTAGGAGCTGATTGGCTGGTGTGTTATCACCTTCCACTTATCACAGCTTAATCACTTTTCCAGGCTTAATACATATGCCCCTGTGTTTGAAAGATGACAGTTAGGAGCTGGTTGGCTTGTACTTTATCTCTCTCCAATCTTTGATAAATCTCTCCCAATCTGTGGGCATTTGCTCAACCTGCTTACACACAAAAATATCAAATAACTGCAGGTATCACATGAAATAAAGTATCATCATTGTAAATCGCTTGCGGGACGTTACGGACCCTTCCTACTCTGGAAATGTCATCCACCACCTTCCTACATCCTCGGGGACAATGAGAGATGGTGCGAAAACCACTATATACACTAGCAGTAACAATAGCATTTTTTTGCATAGTACATTATTTATTAAACTTGCAAGCTACACTGCTAAACCAAAAGTATGAAAGCCAAATAAAAATAGAGTAATTGATGCCAAGTACTAAAACCTCAAATCACATAGGTTGCCGAAATTACTGACAGTGTCTGTTTATATTAGCTTCACGCCAGTCCCCATATTTTTTTTACAAGAAAAAAAAAAATATATAGGAGGAAATATATGTACATAGAAATAAGCAGTACTTTTTATAAGTGCAGATTGACAAATACTTGGAAAGCTGTACAATTTGGCTTCCATATCTCTGAATTGGTATTTCAATGACAGATGTTTGTTGCGGCAAAAACCACTGTCAGAATAAAATTAGGTGATCTATCATTTTAAGATATGGTCTTCATATACTGTTTACTCGAAGATATCACTTGCCTCAAGCCAATTTTGACCAAGAACATTCTGTGATATGGAAGTGATTTGTATATCATCATTTTTGTGATAAATGTAGCTCTTGAACACAAAATAACCTACCATTGCACAGTATTACAGTTAAAACTCCTTTACCAGTAAATCTGCACCAGTGGTTTTTTTTTTATTACTAGCAGAGAAAGGGGCTACAGTCTGTGTTCCTTTATTTGTGGAATATGATCATTGATAAATTCCTTAAAGCGCAAGTGGCTTTTTTTTTTAAATCTCCCCGCTAGTCATTTTGTGGTCTTGTATTTATTACAGTAAGTGTTTAATGTGTTTTTTTTTTTTTTTAAATAATTGCATATTTCAACCTAAACGGGCTGCAGACAGATAGAGGCAACGGCACATGTTGCTTGTAGCTTGCGTTGTTGCGTGAGATTTAAGAGCTTCGTATGTAATGATGCAAATGAAATATATACACTGCCGCAGCATTCCGTCAGTCATACGAGTATTATCTTTTGACTACATAACATGTAAATATGGGGTGGGAGGCTACTTAGATGGATTTATTCACATAGTGCCACCACATTACTCAGTGTTCTACAGAGAATATTTGATCATCCACATCAATCCGTGTCACAATAGAGCGTACACTCTAATGGGGGTATGAGATTAGGCACACAAAAAATGCTCTTTTATCTCGATAAAAGCCAGAGAGTCAATTCGGGCTATCCAATCACATCTAGAGATGTGCGAGTTCGGATTTACCTGGATCTCAAAACAGAATCTTATTGGCTCTCGGATGTCATGTGTTTTGGATAGCCAGTAAGAAAAATCCGGATAAATCCGAACTCGCGTTAATTCTGGCGTTAAGAACCGAGTAAATCCGAACCCGCACATCTCTAATTAGAGCCCATTGTTTTGTTCTGCAAATTACACCGTATCGCAGAAAACACACAGTGTCCACGAAAAGCTGGTTTTGTGGCACTTATCGCAGAAAAAATGTTCACTAATCAGGGATTAGGTTTTACCTGCCTAATAGGATAGCCCCAGGCGAGTCAATTTACTACGGCTAATTGGATACCGCCCCAAACCTGATTCTCACACACTCAACATCTTATCTCCCACTTCAGCAAACAATTATACCGCTTTCACACGGGTATAGGTCATTGGGGCGACACAACTTAGGCCGACAGCCATTAGGTGGACCACTATTGGTCGACATGCATTAGGTCGACAGGGTCACTAGGGCGACAGGTCAAAAGGTCAACATGAGGTTTTTTTTTTACTTTTTTGGTGTTGTTTTCTCCGTAAAGTGACGGGGAACCCCAATTAGTGCACAGTGTTGCCTCGCATGGCTTGCTTTGCTCGTTCTTCGCTCAGGTTACTATTCCCAATCGTAGTCCACGTGGATCGTAAAGTATGAAAAAGTCCAAAAATCACTTTAGAAAGGAGATTGGGTGTGATATAGCATTTGAATACCGCCCAGAGAGAGTAGAAAGCAGAAGACTCTTGTTAGGGAGCACTCTAATACGTATGGTAAGAAACGAGACATAAGTGAGACATGAGAGGAGCAAAATAATGAATTGGTTTTGCACAGATACTTTAATGCAATTTACTGCCTACTGGTAATAATAGTGGACTAACCGTCCTTTATAGTGGGTATATAAGATTGTTTTTTGTGTACAAATTTTCGTATTGTGGTATCCATGTTGATATATTCTTCCACACACAAAATAACAATTTCTTTCAGTATTTGAACATGTGGTCCATATAAGTCACATTTACTGTGAATACTCATTACCCCTTGTGCTCATTCACCTATCAAAAACACAGTGACAATAAAGGCAGGCATAATATCTGCGGACATACCCCACTGGAGATGCCCAATCTCATCTGATCTTGGAAGCCAAGCAGTGGAGGGCCAGGTCAGTACTTGGATGGGAGACCACCTTGGAACACACTGGGACTGCAACTAATTGCCGCCTGTTGACTTGTCACTATTAAGAGCACTATTTGGTACCTCGGTTTTGACCTATGATTCAACGGTCTGCAATACTCTTTCCCTTTGGGATCTATGCAGTAAAAATTATGGTCATACATTTTGCAGCATAATGACATTATCATAGCTATATTGCGACTACTATTTGACCACAGATATACCCATTCCGGCTTACATGATAGCATTCGAGCTATAAATTGTGTATATACACTGCTCAAAAAAATAAAGGGAACACTTAAACAACACATCCTAGATCTGAATGAATGAAATATTCTTATTAAATACTTTGTTCTTTACATAGTTGAATGTGCTGACAATAAAATCACACAAAAATTATCAATGGAGATCAAATTTATTAACCCAAGGAGGTCTGGATTTGGAGTCACACTCAAAATTAAAGTGGAAAAACACACTACAGGCTGATCCAACTTTGATGTAATGTCCTTAAAACAAGTCAAAATGAAGCTCAGTAGTGTGTGTGGCCTCCACGTGTCTGTATGACCTCCCTACAATGCCTGGGCATGCGCCTGATGAGGTGGCGGATGGTCTCCTGAGGGATCTCCTCCCAGACCTGGACTAAAGAACCCGCCAACTCCTGGACAGTCTGTGGTGGGTGGATGGAGCGAGACATGATGTCCCAGATGTGCTCAATTGGATTCAGGTCTGGGGAACGGGCGGGCCAGTCCATAGCATCAATGCCTTCGTCTTGCAGGAACTGCTGACACACTCCAGCCACATGAGGTCTAGCATTGTTTTGCATTAGGAGGAACCCAGGGCCAACCGCACCAGCATATGGTCTCACAAGGGGTCTGAGGATCTCATCTTGGTACCTAATGGCAGTCAGGCTACCTCTGGCGAGCACATGGAGGGCTGTGCGGCCCCCAAAAGAAATGCCACCCCACACCATTACTGACCCACTGCCAAACCGATCATGCTGGAGGATATTGCAGGCAGCAGAACGTTCTCCTTGGCGTCTCCAGACTCTGTCACGTCTGTCACATATGCTCAGTGAGAACCTGCTTTCATCTGTGAAGAGCACAGGGCGCCAGTGGCGAATTTGCCAATCTTGGTGTTCTCTGGCAAATGCCAAACATCCTGCACGGTGTTGGGCTGTAAGCACAACCCTAACCTGTGGATGTCGGGCCCTCATACCACCCTGATGGAGTCTGTTTCTGATCGTTTGAGTAGACATATGCACATTTGTGGCTTGCTGGAGGTCATTTTGCAGGGTTCTGGCAGTGCTCCTCCTGTTCCTCCTTGCACAAAGGCAGAGGTAGCGGTCCTGCTGCTGGGTTGTTGCCCTCCTACGGCCTCCTCCATGTCTCCTGATGTACTGGCCTGTCTCCTGGTAGTGCCTCCATGCTCTGGACACTACGCTGACAGACACAGCAAACCTTCTTGCCACAGCTCGCATTGATGTGCCATCCTGGATGAGCTGCACTACCTGAGCCACTTGTGTGGGTTGTAGACTCCGTCTCATGCTACCACTAGAGTGAAAGCACCGCCAGCTTTCAAAAGTGACCAAAACATCAGCCAGAAAGCATAGGAGCTGAGAAGTGGTCTCTGGTCACCACCTGCAGAACAACTCCTTTATTGGGGGTGTCTTGCTAATTGCCTATAATTTCCACCTGTTGTCTATTCCATTTGCGCAACAGCATGTGAAATTGATTGTCAATCAGTGTTGCTTCCTAAGTGGACAGTTTGATTTCACAGAAGTGTGATTGACTTGGAGTTACATTGTGTTGTTTAAGTGTTCCCTTTATTTTTTTGAGCAGTGTATTTTTCTTTCTATATTTTGGCTTTGTTATTGATTAACACATATCGGCATCAACTGAACTCCTGTAAATTACCTTTCAATGAGAATTTATTAACGTATTTTTATTTTATCTAGTTACTGGTATTTCACCACAACAGTCTGTCTGTATTAGAGTGCTCCCTAACAAGAGTCTTCTACTGTCTACTCTCTCTGTGTTTACATTGGTACCTCACACTGGGGCAGATGGATTAAGCCTGGAGAAGGGATAAAAAAAGTGATAAGTGCAGGGTGATAACGCACCAGCCAATCATTACAGATTTGAAAAATGTCAGGAGCTGATTGGCTGGTGCGTTATCACCTTCCATTTATCACTTCTCCAGGGTTAATACATCTACCCCACTGTATCTGTCCATAGTGCTGCCGCCACCCCTTGCTTAAATGAGACCGTTATTCCTGTGCTAGGATGGGAATGTGGGAAAGATTGGCTGCTGTCTCATAACTTGGAGTTTAGCATGCCTGAATAATGTGAAAGGTAATCATCTTATATTTTACTGTATAAACCACATTCTCAATCCTGAAAGATTTGTGACAATGAAAGAATCAATAGCCTGAGGTCTCTCTCACACAAGCGTTGTTTTAAAGCATTAAATGGGTATCCTCAAAGTATTTTAAATGTACTTTGGTACTAATAGTCCAAGCAAATATTAGAAGCCCGGTGAACCTGTCCACAAACAGGTCTTTTTTTGCCAAGACTACGGTTTGGGGCTTTTGCCTGCAGAATTCAGGAACATGAAAAGAACTTGTCAGGCTGCATTTTAGTCTACAATAGGCCGCTAGTGCTTCAGACGTGATAGTAAGTAGTGGGGGTTATTCTGAACCATTCGCACACATCGGTTCTTCGCTGCGGTGCGAACGGGTCGGAACTGCGGCTGCACGGTGGCCATATTGCGCATGCGCGTCGTTGCCTAGCGACAGCTGTTGCCAGGCAATGATGCCAGGACCGATGAAAGCGATCGCAGGCGCGATCGCAAGAAGATTGAAAGCGGGAAGGAGGATCGGGGCGTCTACTCACCGTTTCCTGGGTGTGGTAAGGTGAACGCAGGCGTGTCCAGGCGTTTGGGGGGCGAATATCTGACATCACAGCCGGGACCTTCATCGCTGGATCCGTCGCACTGGGTAAGAAGCTGCAGGGCTAGTCTTGTTTTGCTTGAAACTTTTTTAGCATAGCAGGGCTGCACAAGCGATCGCAGCCCTGCTATGCTAAAATACACTCCCCCATAGGCGGTGTCATGTTGATTGCACGAGCAGCAAAAAATTGCTACGTGCGATCAACTCGGAATGACCCCCAGTATGCACAGATTAAATGCGATGAAGCTTCTGTTTATTGCGTTTAAGTGTTCTATGTACGAGTCTTCAGAGCAATACAAAGTTCTGGATTCAGGAATAATAAACATAGGGTAACAAAAACATTAAAAATAAGAATTTACTCACCGGTAATTCTATTTCTCGTAGTCCGTAGTGGATGCTGGGAACTCCGTAAGGACCATGGGGAATAGCGGGCTCCGAAGGAGGCTGGGCACTCTAGAAAGAATTATGACTACCTGGTGTGCACTGGCTCCTCCCACTATGACCCTCCTCCAAGCCTCAGTTAGGACACTGTGCCCGGACGAGCTGACATAATAAGGAAGGATTTAGAATCCCGGGTAAGACTCTTACCAGCCACACCAATCACACCGTACAACTCGTGATACTATATCCAGTTTGACAGTATGAAAACAACTGAGCCTCTCAACAGATGGCTCAACAATAACCCTTTAGTTAACAATAACTATTTACAAGTATTGCAGACAATCCGCACTTGGGATGGGCGCCCAGCATCCACTACGGACTACGAGAAATAGAATTACCGGTGAGTAAATTCTTATTTTCTCTAACGTCCTAGTGGATGCTGGGAACTCCGTAAGGACCATGGGGATTATACCAAAGCTCCCAAACGGGCGGGAGAGTGCGGATAACTCTGTAGCACCGAATGAGAGAACTCAAGGTCCTCCTCAGCCAGGGTATCAAATTTGTAGAATTTTGCAAACGTGTTTGCCCCTGACCAAGTAGCTGCTCGGCAAAGTTGTAAAGCCGAGACCCCTCGGGCAGCCGCCCAAGATGAGCCCACCTTCCTTGTGGAATGGGCATTTACAGATTTTGGCTGTGGTATGCCTGCCACAGAATGTGCAAGCTGAATTGTACTACAAATCCAGCGAGCAATAGACTGCTTAGAAGCAGGAGCACCCAGCTTGTTGGGTGCATACAGGATAAACAGCGAGTCAGATTTTCTGACTCCAGCCGTCCTGGAAACATATATTTTCAGGGCCCTGACAACGTCTAGCAACTTGGAGTCCTCCAATTCACTAGTAGCCGCCGGCACCACAATAGGCTGGTTCAGGTGAAACGCTGACACCACCTTAGGGAGAAATTGGGGACGAGTCCTCAACTCTGCCCTATCCATATGGAAAATCAGATAAGGGCTTTTACATGATAAAGCCGCCAATTCTGACACTCGCCTGGCTGAAGCCAAGGCTAATAACATGACCACTTTCCAAGTGAGATATTTCAGATCCACGGTTTTTAGTGGCTCAAACCAATGTGATTTTAAGAAACTCAACATCACGTTGAGATCCCAAGGTGCCACTGGAGGCACAAACGGGGGCTGAATATGCAGCACTCCTTTTACAAAAGTCTGAACTTCAGGTACTGAAGCTAGTTCTTTTTGAAAGAAAATCGACAGAGCCGAGATCTGTACTTTAATGGAGCCTAGTTTTAGGCCCATATCCACTCCTGCTTGCAGGAAATGCAGAAATCGACCTAGTTGAAATTCCTCTGTTGGGGCCTTATTGGCCTCGCACCATGCAACATATTTTCGCCATATGCGGTGATAATGCGTTGCCGTAACATCTTTCCTGGCCTTAATAAGCGTAGGAATGACTTCTTCCGGAATACCCTTTTCCTTTAGGATCCGGTGTTCAACCGCCATGCCGTCAAACGCAGCCGCGGTAAGTCTTGGAACAGACAGGGCCCCTGCTGTATCAGGTCCTGTCTGAGCGGTAAAGGCCACGGGTCCTCTGAGAGCATCTCTTGAAGTTCCGGGTACCACGCTCGTCTTGGCCAATCCGGAACCACGAGAATTGTGTTTACTCCTCGCTTTCTTATTATTCTCAATACCTTTGGAATGAGAGGCAGAGGAGGGAACACATAAACCGACTGGTACACCCACGGTGTCACTAGAGCGTCCACAGCTATCGCCTGAGGGTCCCTTGACCTGACGCAATATCTTTTTAACTTTTTGTTGAGACGGGACGCCATCATGTCCACCTGTGGTTTTTCCCAACGGTTTACCAGCATCTGGAAGACTTCTGGGTGAAGTCCCCCGGGTGGAGGTCGTGTCTGCTGAGGAAGTCTGCTTCCCAGTTGTCCACTCCCGGAATGAACACTGCTGACAGTGCTAGTACATGATTCTCCGCCCATCGGAAAATTTTTGTGGCTTCTGCCATCGCCATCCTGCTTCTTGTGCCGCCCTGTCGATTTACATGGGCGACTGCCGTGATGTTGTCTGACTGGATCAGCACCGGCTGGTGTAGGAGCAGGGCTTTTGCTCGACTTAGGGCATTGTAGATGGCCCTTAGTTCCAGAATATTTATGTGAAGGGAAGTCTCCTGACTCGACCATAGTCCTTGGAAGTTTCTTCCCAGTATGACTGCCCCCCAGCCTCGAAGGCTGGCATCCGTGGTCACCAGGACCCAGTCCTGTATTCCGAACCTGCGGCCCTCTAGAAGATGGGCACTCTGCAGCCACCACAGTAGAGACACCCTGGTTCTTGGAGACAGGGTTATTAAGCGATGCATCTGAAGATGCGATCCGGACCACTGGTCCAACAGGTCCCACTGAAAGATTCTGGCATGGAACCTGCCGAAGGGAATTGCTTCGTAAGAAGCTACCATCTTTCCCAGGACCCGAGTGCAGCGATGCACTGATACCTGTTTTGGTTTCAGGAGGTCTCTGACTAGAGATTACAACTCCCTGGCTTTCTCCTCCGGGAGAAACACTTTCTTCTGGACTGTATCCAGAATCATACCCAGGAACAGTAGCCGTGTCGTCGGAACCAGCTGTGACTTTGGGATATTCAGAATCCAGCCGTGCTGGTGCAGCACCTCCTGAGATAGTGCTACTCCCACCAACAACTGTTCCTTGGACCTCGCTTTTATTAGGAGATCGTCCAAGTACGGGATAATTAAAACTCCCTTTCTTCGAAGGAGTATCATCATTTCCGCCATAACCTTGGTAAATACCCTCGGTGCCGTGGACAGTCCAAACGGCAGCGTCTGGTATTGGTAATGGCAATCCTGTACCACAAATCTGAGGTACTCCTGGTGAGGATGGTAAATCGGGACATGCAAGTAAGCATCCTTGATGTCCAGGGATACCATGTAATCCCCCTCGTCCAGGCTTGCAATAACCGCCCTGAGCGATTCCATCTTGAACTTGAATTTCTTTATGTACGTGTTCAAGGATTTCAAATTTAGAATGGGTCTCACCGAACCGTCCGGTTTCGGTACCACAAATAGTGTGGAATAATAACCCCGGCCTTGTTGAAGTAGGGGTACCTTGATTATCACCTGCTGGGAATACAGCTTGTGAATTGCCGCTAGCACCGCCTCCCTGTCTGAGGGAGCAATCGGCAAGGCAGATTTTAGGAACCGGTGGGGTGGGGACGCCTCGAATTCCAGCTTGTACCCCTGAGATACTATTTGCAGGATCCAGGGATCCACCTGTGAGCGAACCCACTGATCGCTGAAATTTTTGAGGCGACCCCCCACCGTACCTGGCTCCGCCTGTGGAGCCCCACCGTCATGCGGCGGACTTGGAAGAAGAAGCGGGGGAGGACTTTTGCTCCTGGGAACCTGCTGTTTGTTGCAGCCTTTTTCCCCTACCTCTGCCTCTGGACAGAAAGGACCCGCCTTTTCCACGCCTGTTTTTCTGGGTCCGAAAGGACTGAACCTGATAAAACGGCGCCTTCTTAGGCTGTGAGGGGACATGGGGTAAAAATGCTGACTTCCCAGACGTTGCTGTGGAAACTAGGTCCGAGAGACCATCCCCAAATAATTCCTCACCCTTATATGGTAACACTTCCATGTGCTTTTTTGAATCTGCATCTCCTGTCCACTGGCGAGTCCATAAGCCTCTCCTAGCAGAAATGGACAATGCACTTACTTTAGATGCCAGTCGGCAGATTTCCCTTTGTGCATCTCTCATATATAAGACTGAGTCTTTTATATGGTCTATGGTTAACAGGATCGTGTCTCTGTCTAATGTGTCAATATTTTCTGACAGTTTATCTGACCACGCAGCGGCAGCACTGCACATCCAAGCTGACGCAATAGCTGGCCTAAGTATAATGCCTGTGTGTGTATATACAGACTTCAGGATCGCCTCCTGCTTTCTATCAGCAGGTTCCTTCAGGGCAGCCGTATCCGGAGACGGTAGTGCCACCTTTTTAGACAAACGTGTGAGCGCTTTATCCACCCTAGGAGGTGTTTCCCAACGTGACCTATCCTCTGGCGGGAAAGGGAACGCCATTAGTACCTTCTTAGGAATTACCAATTTTTTATCAGGGAAAGCCCACGCTTCTTCACACACTTCATTTAATTCATCTGATGGGGGAAAAAATAAGATTTTACTTACCGATAAATCTATTTCTCGGAGTCCGTAGTGGATGCTGGGGTTCCTGAAAGGACCATGGGGAATAGCGGCTCCGCAGGAGACAGGGCACAAAAAGTAAAGCTTTTTCAGATCAGGTGGTGTGCACTGGCTCCTCCCCCTATGACCCTCCTCCAGACTCCAGTTAGGTACTGTGCCCGGACGAGCGTACACAATAAGGGAGGATTTTGAATCCCGGGTAAGACTCATACCAGCCACACCAATCACACCGTACAACCTGTGATCTAAACCCAGTTAACAGTATGATAACAGCGGAGCCTCTGAAAGATGGCTTCCTTCAACAATAACCCGAATTAGTTAACAATAACTATGTATAATTTATGCAGATAATCCGCACTTGGGATGGGCGCCCAGCATCCACTACGGACTCCGAGAAATAGATTTATCGGTAAGTAAAATCTTATTTTCTCTATCGTCCTAGTGGATGCTGGGGTTCCTGAAAGGACCATGGGGATTATACCAAAGCTCCCAAACGGGCGGGAGAGTGCGGATGACTCTGCAGCACCGAATGAGAGAACTCCAGGTCCTCCTTAGCCAGAGTATCAAATTTGTAAAATTTTACAAACGTGTTCTCCCCTGACCACGTAGCTGCTCGGCAAAGTTGTAATGCCGAGACCCCTCGGGCAGCCGCCCAAGATGAGCCCACCTTCCTTGTGGAGTGGGCCTTTACAGATTTAGGCTGTGGCAGGCCTGCCACAGAATGTGCAAGTTGGATTGTGCTACAGATCCAACGAGCAATCGTCTGCTTAGACGCAGGAGCACCCATCTTGTTGGGTGCATACAATATAAACAACGAGTCAGATTTTCTGACTCCAGCTGTTCTTGCAATATATATTTTTAATGCTCTGACAACGTCCAGTAACTTGGAGTCCTCCAAGTCACTTGTAGCCGCAGGCACTACAATAGGCTGGTTCAGATGAAATGCTGACACCACCTTAGGGAGAAAATGCGGACGAGTCCGCAGTTCTGCCCTGTCCGAATGGAAAATCAGATATGGGCTTTTGTAAGATAAAGCTGCCAATTCTGACACTCTCCTGGCAGAAGCCAGGGCTAGAAGCATGGTCACTTTCCAAGTGAGATATTTCAAATCCACCTTATTTAGTGGTTCAAACCAATGAGATTTTAGAAAATCCAAAACCACATTGAGATCCCACGGTGCCACTGGAGGCACCACAGGGGGCTGTATATGCAGCACTCCCTTAACAAAGGTCTGGACTTCAGGGACTGAAGCCAATTCTTTTTGAAAGAAAATCGACAGGGCCGAAATTTGAACCTTAATAGATCCCAATTTGAGACCCATAGACAATCCTGATTGCAGGAAATGTAGGAATCGACCCAGTTGAAATTCCTCCGTCGGAGCACTCCGATCTTCGCACCACGCAACATATTTTCGCCAAATTCGGTGATAATGTTGCACGGTTACTTCCTTCCTTGCTTTAATCAAAGTAGGAATGACTTCTTCCGGCATGCCTTTTTCCTTTAGGATCCGGCGTTCAACCGCCATGCCGTCAAACGCAGCCGCGGTAAGTCTTGAAACAGACAGGGACCCTGCTGAAGCAAGTCCCTCCTTAGAGGTAGAGGCCACGGATCTTCCGTGATCATCTCTTGAAGTTCCGGGTACCAAGTCCTTCTTGGCCAATCCGGAACCACTGGTATCGTTCTTACGCCTCTTTGCCGTATAATTCTCAATACTTTTGGTATGAGAGGCAGAGGAGGAAACACATACACCGACTGGTACACCCAAGGCGTTACCAGCGCGTCCACAGCTATTGCCTGCGGATCTCTTGACCTGGCGCAATACCTGTCCAGTTTTTTGTTGAGGCGAGACGCCATCATGTCCACCATTGGTCTTTCCCAACGGGTTACCAGCATGTGGAAGACTTCTGGATGAAGTCCCCACTCTCCCGGGTGAAGATCGTGTCAGCTGAGGAAGTCTGCTTCCCAGTTGTCCACTCCCGGGATGAACACTGCTGACAGTGCTATCACATGATTCTCTGCCCAGCGAAGAATCCTTGCAGCTTCTGCCATTGCACTCCTGCTTCTTGTGCCGCCCTGTCTGTTCACATGGGCGACTGCCGTGATGTTGTCCGACTGGATCAACACCGGTTTTCCCTGAAGCAGAGGTTCTGCCTGGCTTAGAGCATTGTATATTGCTCTTAGTTCCAGAATGTTTATGTGAAGAGACGTTTCCAGGCTTGTCCATACTCCCTGGAAGTTTCTTCCTTGTGTGACTGCTCCCCAGCCTCTCAGGCTGGCGTCCGTGGTCACCAGGATCCAATCCTGTATGCCGAATCTGCGGCCCTCCAATAGATGAGGACTCTGCAACCACCACAGAAGAGACACCCTTGTCCTTGGAGACAGGGTTATCCGTAGGTGCATCTGAAGATGCGACCCTGACCATTTGTCCAACAGATCCCTTTGGAAAATTCTTGCGTGGAATCTGCCGAATGGAATTGCTTCGTAAGAAGCCACCATTTTTCCCAGGACTCTTGTGCATTGATGTACAGACACCTTTCCTGGTTTTAGGAGGTTCCTGACAAGCTCGGATAACTCCTTGGCTTTTTCCTCCGGGAGGAAAAACCTTTTTCTGAACCGTGTCCAGAATCATCCCTAGGAACAGCAGACGAGTTGTCGGCATTAACTGGGATTTTGGAATATTCAGAATCCACCCGTGCTGTTTTAGCACTTCTTGAGACAGTGCTAATCCCATCTCTAGCTGTTCTCTGGACCTCGCCCTTATTAGGAGATCGTCCAAGTATGGGATAATTAATACGCCTTTTCTTCGAAGAAGAATCATCATCTCGGCCATTACCTTTGTAAAGATCCGAGGTGCCGTGGACAATCCGAACGGCAGCGTCTGAAACTGATAGTGACAGTTTTGTACAACGAACCTGAGGTACCCCTGGTGTGAGGGGTAAATTGGAACGTGGAGATACGCATCCTTGATGTCCAAGGATACCATAAAGTCCCCCTCTTCCAGGTTCGCTATCACTGCTCTGAGTGACTCCATCTTGAACTTGAACTTCTTTATGTACAGGTTCAAGGACTTCAGATTTAGAATAGGCCTTACCGAGCCATCCGGCTTCGGTACCACAAAAAGAGTGGAATAATACCCCTTCCCTTGTTGTAGAAGAGGTACCTTGACTATCACCTGCTGAGAGTACAGCTTGTGAATGGCTTCCAAAACCGTCTCCCTTTCGGAGGGGGACGTTGGTAAAGCAGACTTCAGGAAACGGCGAGGTGGATCTGTCTCTAATTCCAACCTGTACCCTTGAGATATTATCTGCAGGATCCAGGGATCTACCTGCGAGTGAGCCCACTGCGCGCTGTAATTTTTGAGACGACCGCCCACCGTCCCCGAGTCCGCTTGAGAAGCCCCAGCGTCATGCTGAGGCTTTTGTAGAAGCCGGGGAGGGCTTCTGTTCCTGGGAAGGAGCTGCGTGTTGCTGTCTCTTCCCTCGACCTCTGCCTCGTGGCAGATATGAATAGCCCTTTGCTCTCTTATTTTTAAAGGAACGAAAGGGCTGCGGTTGAAAAGTCGGTGCCTTTTTCTGTTGGGGAGTGACTTGAGGTAGAAAGGTGGATTTCCCGGCTGTAGCCGTGGCCACCAAATCTGATAGACCGACTCCAAATAACTCCTCCCCTTTATACGGCAAAACTTCCATATGCCGTTTTGAATCCGCATCGCCTGTCCACTGTCGCGTCCATAAAGCTCTTCTGGCCGAAATGGACATAGCACTTACCCGTGATGCCAGTGTGCAGATATCCCTCTGTGCATCACGCATATAAAGAAATGCATCCTTTATTTGTTCTAACGACAGTAAAATATTGTCCCTGTCCAGGGTATCAATATTTTCAATCAGGGACTCTGACCAAACTACCCCAGCACTGCCCATCCAGGCAGTCGCTACAGCTGGTCGTAGTATAACACCTGCATGTGTGTATATACTTTTTTGGATATTTTCCATCCTCCTATCTGATGGATCTTTAAGTGCGGCCGTCTCAGGAGAGGGTAACGCCACTTGTTTAGATAAGCGTGTTAGCGCCTTGTCCACCCTAGGAGGTGTTTCCCAGCGCTCCCTAACCTCTGGCGGGAAAGGGTATAATGCCAATAATTTCTTTGAAATTATCAGCTTTTTATCAGGGGCAACCCACGCTTCATTACACACGTCATTTAATTCTTCTGATTCAGGAAAAACTATAGGTAGTTTTTTCATACCCCACATAATACCCTGTTTAGTGGTACCTGTAGTATCAGCTAAATGTAACGCCTCCTTCATTGCCAAAATCATATAACGTGTGGCCCTACTGGAAAATACGGTTGATTCGTCACCGTCACCACTGGAGTCATCGCCTGTGTCTGGGTCTGTGTCGACCGACTGAGGCAAAGGGCGTTTCACAGCCCCTGACGGTGTTTGAGTCGCCTGGACAGGCACTAATTGATTGTCCGGCCGCCTCATGTCGTCAAACGACTGCTTTAGCGTGTTGACACTATCCCGTAGTTCCATAAATAAAGGCATCCATTCTGGTGTCGACTCCCTAGGGGGTGACATCCTCATATTTGGCAATTGCTCCGCCTCCACACCAATATCGTCCTCATACATGTCGACACACACGTACCGACACACAGCAGACACACAGGGAATGCTCCTAACGAAGACAGGACCCACTAGCCCTTTGGGGAGACAGAGGGAGAGTTTGCCAGCACACACCAAAAGCGCTATATATATATCAGGGATAGCCTTATAATAAGTGCTCCCTTATAGCTGCTTTGTTATATCAAAATATCGCCATAAATGTGCCCCCCCCTCTCTGTTTTACCCTGTTTCTGTAGTGCAGTGCAGGGGAGAGACTTGGGAGCCGTCCTGACCAGCGGAGCTGTGAGAGGAAATGGCGCCGTGTGCTGAGGAGATAGGCCCCGCCCCTTTTCTGGCGGGCTCGTCTCCCGCTATTTAGAAAAATTAGGCAGGGGTTAAATATCTCCATATAGCCTCTAGGGCTATATGTGAGGTATTTTTAGCCTTTATAGGTAATCATTTGCCTCCCAGGGCGCCCCCCTCCCAGCGCCCTGCACCCTCAGTGACTGCCGTGTGAAGTGTGCTGAGAGGAAAATGGCGCACAGCTGCAGTGCTGTGCGCTACCTTTTGAAGACTGCAGGAGTCTTCAGCCGCCGATTCTGGACCTCTTCTGACTTCAGCATCTGCAAGGGGGCCGGCGGCGCGGCTCCGGTGACCATCCAGGCTGTACCTGTGATCGTCCCTCTGGAGCTTGATGTCCAGTAGCCAAGAAGCCAATCCATCCTGCACGCAGGTGAGTTGACTCCTTCTCCCCTCAGTCCCTCGCTGCAGTGATCCTGTTGCCAGCAGGAATCACTGTAAAATAAAAAACCTAGCTAAACTTTTTCTAAGCAGCTCTTTAGGAGAGCCACCTAGATTGCACCCTTCTCGGCCGGGCACAAAAATCTAACTGGAGTCTGGAGGAGGGTCATAGGGGGAGGAGCCAGTGCACACCACCTGATCTGAAAAAGCTTTACTTTTTGTGCCCTGTCTCCTGCGGAGCCGCTATTCCCCATGGTCCTTTCAGGAACCCCAGCATCCACTAGGACGATAGAGAAACTAATACCCTTAGTGGTACCTGTATTTATATCAGAAATGTGTAACACCTCTTTCATTGCCTCAATCATGCAGTGAATGGCCTTAGTGGGCATCAGGTTAGACTCATCGTCGTCGACACTGGTGTCAGTATCAGTGTCGACATCTGGGTCTGCTTGAGGTAGCGGGCGTTTTAGAGCCCCTGACGACCAATGCGACGCCTGGGCAGGCACGAGCTGAGAAGTCGGCTGTTCCACATTTGGCATGTCGTCGATTTTCTTATATAAGGAGTCTATACGTGCACTCATTACTTTCCATAAGCCCATCCACTCAGGTGTCTGCCCCGCAGGGGGTGACATCCCTTCTAAAGGCATCTGCTCCGCCTCCACATCATTATCCTCATCAAACATGTCGACACAGCCGTACCGACACACCGCACACACACAAGGAATGCTCCGAATGAGGACAGGACCCACAAAAGCCCTTTGGGGGGACAGAGTGAGAGTATGCCAGCACACACCAGAGCGCTATATAATGCAGGGACTAACTGAGTTATGTCCCCTATAGCTGCTTTTTATATTATATATATATATATTGCGCCTAAATTTAGTGCCCCCCCTCTCTGTTTTTACCCTGTTCTGTAGTGTAGACTGCAGGGGAGAGCCAGGGAGCTTCCTTCCAGCGGATCTGTGAAGGAGAAATGGCGCCAGTGTGTCTGAGGGAGATAGCTCCGCCCCTTTTCCGCAGCCTATTCTCCCGCTTTTTTCTGGATTCTGGCAGGGGTATTTACCACATATATAGCCTCTGGGGCTATATATTGTGGTATTTTTGCCAGCCAAGGTGTTTTTATTGCTGCCCAGGGCGCCCCCCCCCAAGCGCCCTGCACCCTCAGTGACCGGAGTGTGAAGTGTGCATGAGGAGCAATGGCGCACAGCTGCAGTGCTGTGCGCTACCTTGGTGAAGACTGATGTCTTCTGCCGCCGTTTTTCCGGACCTCTTCTTGCTTCTGGCTCTGTAAGGGGGACGGCGGCGCGGCTCCGGGACCGAACACCAAGGACTGGGCCTGCGGTCGATCCCTCTGGAGCTAATGGTGTCCAGTAGCCTAAGAAGCCCAATCCGGCTGCAAGCAGGCGAGTTCGCTTCTTCTCCCCTTAGTCCCTCGCTGCAGTGAGCCTGTTGCCAGCAGGTCTCACTGAAAATAAAAAACCTAAACTATACTTTCTTTCTAAGGGCTCAGGAGAGCCCCTAGTGTGCATCCAACCTCGGCCGGGCACGAAATCTAACTGAGGCTTGGAGGAGGGTCATAGTGGGAGGAGCCAGTGCACACCAGGTAGTCATAAATCTTTCTAGAGTGCCCAGCCTCCTTCGGAGCCCGCTATTCCCCATGGTCCTTACGGAGTTCCCAGCATCCACTAGGACGTTAGAGAAATATAAATGATGGCGAGATATAACAAGGGTATCCGTGACATATAAAATAAGCCTTGCACATACGCTAATGGTGCAGGCCTGCATCCACTTTGCGATAGATGCAGCTTTGCATATTCACACAACTTTACCGCTGCTAATAAGATCGCTATCCTATTAGCCTTGATGGAGGCACTTATCGAAGGATTATGCTTCGGGTGCCTCCGGCACCCGAAGCATAATCCGCAATTAATGACCTGCCTGAGCCGCGATAACATGGGATCGGGAGCTTATCACACAATCGCGGGTTGGTTTTCGGACAATCAAAATGGACTTTAATTGGATACCGCAATAATTACCTTTGGTCAAAAATCGCGATATCCGCCCATTTTGATCGGCCGAAAAAGGATCGCCTCTAATTGGATACGCTCTAAGGGCCTAATTCAGATCTGATCGCTGGGCAGTGATTTTTGCAGTCCTGCGATCAGATAGTCACCACCTACAGGGGGAGTGTTTTTTTGCTGTGCAGGTGGCGATCGCATGTGTAGCAGAGCTGCACAAACTGATTTTGTGCAGTCTCTGCACAGCCCAGGACTTACTCTTCCCATGCGCTGAGAGCAGGATAATCGGGACCAGAGCTGACGTCAGACACCCTCCCTGAAAACGCTTGAGCCTGCCTCTCGTTTTTCCAGACGTTCCATGTAAACGGTCAGTTGCCACACACAAACGGCCTCTTCCTGTCAATCTCCTTGCGAACGCCCATGCAAATGGATTCTTCGCACCATCCTGCCGCAAGACGCTGATGGCAGTTGCAGCCGAGCGACGCACCGGCACAGTGCGGTGCATATGCATGCGCAGTTTGGATCTGATCACCCGCTGTGCGAAAACGCACAGCAGCGATCAGATCTGAATGACCCCCTAAGGGCCTAATTCAAGGTTGATTGCAAAACAACATTTTCCTCCAATGGGCAAAACCATGTGCAGTGCAGGTGGGGCAGATGTAACGTGCATAGAGGTTAGATTTGGGTGGGTTATATTGTTTCTGTGCAGGGTAAATACTGGCTGCTTTATTTTTACACTGCAATTTAGATTTTCGTTTGAACACACACCACCCAAATCTAACTCTCTCTGCACATGTTACATCTGCCACTCCCCCCCCCCCCCCCCGCACAATGCACATGGTTTTGCCCATTAGAGGAAAATGTTGTTTTGCTATCAATCTATTGAATCAGGCCCCAAGTCTGCAATTCGAGTTACAATTACCACCAAGTCTGCATCAGTCTCTTCCAAAAAGTGTAAATAATAGTGAAAATAAAATGAAAGATCCCTTTCTAATTGAAAAGAAAAACATTTGCCAAAACAGTTCTAAGAGTATTTCTGGATTTTCTGAATGGAAGGCACAAATGTGTCCTCATACACTGAGCATCGGTAACCCATGCGGAGCAAGATGCCTAGTGCGAGTGAGCCGCACCGAGTGGAATAGCGCCTTATTTGTTACCTTGAATGTGCGTCTTAATCGATGTGACAAAACCGCTTCATGAGACCGCGCTGATTAATTTGATATGCAAAACTTGTATATCTGTGTGCGACCAAGTTTGTATACGAAACAAAACGGCCTTGGTGTGGAAAAAAAGCCACGGCTGCTCAGATTCAGGCTCCGTGGCACAAATATATACAAGTGACGCATTTCAAATGAATCAGTGCAGTCTTGTGAAGTGGTTTTGTGGCATTATTTTGCAATTAAGGCACAAATTCAAGCTACACGGTCGACTCACATTATTATGACGAGCGCCTACATTTGACGTCGGCAGCGTGTAGGCCATCAAGTATGTCGCACGTCGTGCGCTGGCTTGGAGGGTATATAAGGTGTGCGATCGCCCGTCTGCACTTATAACTCGTCGCGGTTATTATCGGCTTTGGGGCCAAGGGTGGCAGTATTTCTGAAACAGCGCAGTTTGCGAAGTGTTCGCGTGCTGCTGTGGTGAAGGTGTATCGTGACTGGACAAATGGCACCATCGCGAATAGCCGACGAGGAAACTGCGGAGCACCACGTACCTTTGATGTGAGAGGTGAATGACGGCTCCGAAGGTGCGCAAGGGCCGACCGACACAATACAGTGGAGAAGCTCAGTGTCAAAATGAACCTGGGGGATACCAGACGTGTGTCTACAATGACAGTTCAGCCTGTCTAGCTGCTGTCCGTGCTGCACACGGCGGTTACTCTGGCTATTAGCTGGTGCTCATAATAATGTGACCTGACCATGTAAAAAACACTTTAGCGCAAGCCGATTCACACAAGGACTGGTGGGTCAAGTAGGGTTGTTTGGTGCAGCTAGTGTATGAGGACAGATCTGTATATAAAAACGGGATGTAGTTATGTGCCTCGCGTTCAGAAGACTGCCGGTCACATTACCAACAGCTAAATCCTGCACCATAGGCAAACGCAGGGGAATCTTCGGTTGCACAGAAACCCCCCTTCTTTTGGCAAGTGGCTCAAATTATGACAACAATAGCAATGGTACATAATACTGTTACCAGAGCTGCCGCCACAGCATGCAGTTTAAGGGACAGAGCGGAGCTGCTGCACATGCCCAGTGGTAGCAGCTTCTTCTACCGAGTTTAGTGTGTGTGTGTGTGTGTGTGTGGTTCCGAGTGCTCAATTAGTGCACTGGACCAGAGAGTATCTAGCAGGAAGAAGAGACATGAGCCTTACCATGAGGTGGGAGAATGTGTGCTTAGAAAGTCCAGTACTGGTTCTATTATGTTTATGTATTTATTTATTTATTATGGTATATTTAACCTTTTCCTGACCACTTACTTAGATTATTTAAAGACGTTTGATACAGCCTATACTATATACCATCTATAGTGTTAAATATTAATTCCATACAGTATACAGTGTATAAAAAGACCATTGTTTACATTAATGTCCAGGGTCATTACTAGGTTCTTCTGCTGCTCCCCCAGACTCCTGCAGAGAGATTGTAGCCTGCATTTGAACCCCCCCCGCTAGAAATCCTGCGTTTGCCACTGCGCACCCCTTTAAATCCCGACAGTCAGCATGACGACTAGCAGGGAGTATTCCCACTCATGGGGAGTGTTGCGCTTGCCCCCCCCCCCGCCATTCCGCTGCCGGGATCACACGGTCGGTATGTTGACCGCCGGGACCCCCAACAGCGGTAACGCATACCCAACCCTATAAAAAACAGATCAGGGGATAGAGCAGTTTGAGCTCCTACAAGTCTTTCCACTCCACAACTGATTCTTGCACACATCCCCCCAAAAATAATGGTTTCAATGTCCACGGCATTTCCTGAAAACCAAACTGGTCACAACGCCACCACTCGCCTTATTTTTCGCGGTTTGCAGCTAGAATCCATAACTTTTAGAACCTGCACTTATTTAACAAGTGTTTAAAAATTGGGTGAGCGCTTTCATTTTTGTTGCAACTTCAGCAGATCTCGGTAAGTTTCATATATTTCCTGCACGGAGAGATTCTGAGCGCCCTGAGCACTTCCAAATGTAGGATTGTTTTTTTAAAGTATGCAGATGATCACAATGGGCAAAAACCTGCACTCTTTGTCTCTTCCTTTTCAAGATGTGACATCCAATTTGGCCTACAGCGACAGATCTCGTCATTGTTTCTTGGGTTTAATTTGCATGCTAAACTGCTCTGAAAAGATTTCATTTATTTTTAAATTTTGTCAAAAGGCTGATATTATACAGCTCATTACTAGTCTTCCCTAACTCTTAGACAACGACTCCAGACAGTGTACGCTGTGACTAATGAAGCAGGAAACGCCAACAACAAATAATTTGTAAGCCTTTCCGCGGAATATTTGGAAGGAAGTTTTTAATCATAATCAAATGTAATCATTTATGTTAAGCTATGCATGTACTAAGTCAATGTAGCACAAACAGCTATTAAGCAAACATTATGACATTAAGAAAGAAGCATGACTATTGCAGACCCAGCAATTTACATCCTTCGGAAAACGTAAGCAGAAAAATGTCAGCGTTGAAGAGCCCTTTCATCAATCAAGTAAGAAGTTTGCAGCATATATACTGTACCATCACGCGCTGTTCTTGTTCTCACCCCTTTTATGGATCCCAATTACATTTAACGAGGACACTAAACTGTAGATTCAGATTAGACTGAACAGAATAGTGCCCCCTACAGGTAGGCAAGTGGAAAACAGCAGATGGACATGAGTTTGCCATTAATGTAACATTGTAAAGTTGAGTACACACTACGGTATACGAAAGTCCGATCCAGTGATGAAACGAAGCGATGTAACGATAAATCACACCGCCGTACACAGTAAACGTTCCACTGTACGATGTTGTGATGGATCGATATGTGCTGCATGTAAAATACACAGTGCTGGTCAGAGAATCATCCCATTCAATGTGCAGCGCATCCAACGGGACAAGTCAACGAACGGCAGCCGGGAATGATGGAATGGAGATTCACACTATGCAATGTGTGCTACAGTATATACCATTCCAATCCGCTCCAGAACAATATATCATACAATCAATTACATAGTATGGACCCAGCTTGATAGTATTGTTGGATATGGAAGGTTGTTAATGATTATAAAGTTTGGCTAAAGTCTACCACAAATAAAAATAATAAAACATTTACTGTATTTCTCTATCGTCCTAGTGGATGCTGGGGTTCCTGAAAGGACCATGGGGAATAGCGGAGCCGCTATTCCCCATGGTCCTTTCAGGAACCCCAGCATCCACTACGGACTCCGAGAAATAGATTTATCGGTAAGTAAAATCTTATTTTCTCTATCGTCCTAGTGGATGCTGGGGTTCCTGAAAGGACCATGGGGAATAGCGGCTCCGCTATTCCCCATGGTCCTTTCAGGAACCCCAGCATCCACTACGGACTTCGAGAAATAGATTTATCGGTAAGTAAAATCTTATTTTCAATATTACAGGATGCTATTCGAATGCTGTGTTTCTTACATCTGAAGTACAGTCCTATCCCTTTTAGGGGATAGTTTATACTGTTCTATCAGCGACATTGACCCCAATGTGTCATTGCGGAACATATCATGGCCAGCAAAAGTTTCGTCTTGCACACCATAATGGTACACAGGAAAGCAAGTGATGTTAAGCTACTGTCACGGGCGTAAATGTGTCATCGGTGGTGTTCAGGGGCATAACACCTGCTACTGAACTGCCCACTTTAGAGTTTGAAGTGTTGTTTATGTTCCCAGCAATAAGTAGAGTCAATAACAGTGTGGATTAATCAGTGGATATCACCCAGGACCAAGAAAGATTTTTCTCATTATGGGGCAGATGTATTAAGTCTGGAGAAGTGATAAAGCAGTGATAAGTGCAAGGTGGTAATGCACCAGCCAATCAGCTCCTAACTGTTCATTTTCATTTACATATTGGAGCTGATTGGCTGATGCCGTATCACCTTGCATTTATTACTGCTTTATCACTTCTCCAGGCTTAATACATCTGCCCCTTGGTCTATTAGGTAAGCAATTACCAAGTGCTATTGCCGAGATGCACTCATGCTACTTTCTTCCCTTCTTTATCAAACCGACTCGCAACAAGTATATTTAAGGAAGCCATCGTCAATATATTAAGACAGAGTGGACTGTATGGGCAATTGTTGATGTTAGGAGTATTCCATTTGTGCGATAGCCTTTAACGTTATACACATTCTTCCTTGAAAAGCCCCAATGTTGAGAATCCGTACGCTGCAGTATCCCTGTAGAGCGCTAACAGATCTTTTTGGGTTTACCTTTTTACAAATAAATTAGTTTACTGTCCAGGTTACTGTTAATAGACCGATATTTCTTCCCAATTTGGGCTTTATTTTTCATACTTGAACATCATCATAATGCAATGTGAATTATAAAACGGCTGATGTGTATCAAAGAAGTGTTGGCTGCAGTTTTAGACTATAGAAAGTTGTAAGAAAGTTGACTGCCACAACAACAACAAAAAAGAACAAAAACCCTTTTTGCTAGAATCCAATATGACAGGTGGGCAATAGTATAAAAGCCTGGAAAGGGGTAGAAAACAGTGTCCAAACAATTTGAAAGTCCATCAATCTACAGCAAGAGATTTCCAAATTTGAAAACATTGAAGACATGAACAATCTACCCAAGGGTGGGCAACCCAGCAAAATTCAATCCAAGATCAGACTTTATGATGTCCTAAGAAATCACAAAGAACCCATATGGGCTTAATGCACAGTGCCGCTAACAAATGCCAAATCACAAAGTATCCTGGTAAGACCTCCATACCAACCATAGTGCTTTGACACCTTGCAATCACCACATTGGGGTCGATTCAATTCACCGAAAGATGAACAGCGCCGGGAATTAGCTCCCGGCGCTATTCAATACAGCGCCAAGTGACACTAATTGTCGGAAATTCTTCTCTCACCCCCGGGGGATGAGAGAGGAAATCCGACAAAAGTGCTGTCGCACGGCCAGCGCAAGGCTGATTCTGTCGGGAATCAGCATCGCGGCGGGGAGTTAAGTCGGAGAATGCCCGTTCTCCCGACAAAACAACCTGTTAAGTCCGGGAGAATGGGCATTCGCCGATTTAACTTGAGCTGAATTGAATAGCGCCGGGAGATAATTTCCGGCGCTATTCAACGGTCGGTGAATTGAATAGACCCCTATGAGCTCTTCCATATCACATGTTCTAGAGCTGTGGTGGCCATACAGGTTTTCGCGGCCCCCGAACGGTTCAGATCTCCTAACTGATGCACATGTGTATTCATGACTAACACATTTTAAAAGTTCAAAAAATGGTCTGTGGATCATGAACTGTTTGGGGTCCATGAGGACATATTTTGGCCACCACAAGAGGTGTTTTGCTGCCTATGAAATGGACTGCAGAATATTGAGCTGGGCATTGAGCTGTATATAAACAAAATTCCCACAAATATCATTGACATAAGGCAGTGTTGTAAAAAGTGACCTCAATGTATAAACAATGAAGAGAATAAAACTAATACAAGAAACAATTACCTCAAGTTACTGTTAATTAGCAAGCTTGAATTGTTGGGTGTACTAACTTTTCAGTAATGACTTCTACTGATAGATTATTCTTTTGTTAAATGACGGCAAAGTAAAAATATTTTATGAATTATTTGCAACAGGAGAGTTGATTCTTACAATTGTAAAACTAAATAGAAAAAATGTTTGAAAGAGGTGTACTTTTATTTTCACAGGATTTACTGTATAAATCCATATTTTTTTATATTCTAAGTTCCGTGAACAAATTAATACTACATTATCTTAATCTAAATACAGCTTAGAGAACACAGACACGTAACAGGGTCAAAAAAAGAAAAAAAAAGTTATGTTTTTGGAGCAAGAGATTAAACACTACTCCTAGAAACATTAAAACGTAAGGTTTACTGGTATTGGTCAAGTCTATCCACTGCTATCCTATCAGGATGATTAATGAAGGCACCTTTTTCTCAGAATGTCAGAGTCTGCCTTTTTAACAACTGACCTTTCATAGAACACTACTGAACTCATAATTCCACTTTTGTTCAGTTTCTTATTAGTGGAGTTAAAATTAATACTTATGGGAATAATGGCTATGGTGATGCACAGTAAATCACCCACTACATCTGCCTCCTAAAAGTACTACCAAAGAAAAAGGACCTTCATTTGTCTACACAGCAAGCCATTTTATTTACATTTTTTTTTTTTTACTTTAAAAAATCAACTCTATCATAATGAAACCATTGGGTGCTTAATAACGGATTTTTGTTTTGTTGCTTAGCCTTTAGTGTTAGTTTAAAAGCATGAATAACTACATTAAAGTAAAGTACACAATACAATTACAAAAGTAACACTTGGACAGTAAAAGTTCTAAAAATAGACATAAATGTGTTTTTTCCTTTATGATCTCAAGATCCTTCGGGAAAGTAGACATATAGGGGTATATTCAATTAGGGTCGAAAATTGCCGTCTGTCGAAAAGACGGCAGTTTTTCTACTTTTTAAGGTCGAATAGTGATTCGATCTATTCAGTCCCATCAGTTTTTATTCGACAAGTCATGTCGATTAGTACGTGAATCAGTGGTATAGCTGCCGATTCACGTACTTTTGAGTGAAACGGGCCAAATTCGACAGGATTTGGTTCCGTTTCCGACCATCTCAGTCTACATAAAAAAATGTCGGACTGAGATGTGGGACCCAGAGGAGGAGAGGGGGAGGGGAGCCGCAGGGAGACGGGGGACTGCCGCAGGGCATGCAGGGGAGAGAAGCGCTACAGCACAGCGCTGCAGCAGGATGTCTCACAGCCGCGCCGCTCACGGCAGCGTCCACCCGGCTCCAGCAAGTGAGGTCACGCTTGCTGGAGCCGGGTGGACACTGCCGTGAGGTCGGGCGGCTGTGTGACATCCTCCTGCAGCGCTACTGTAATGCTGCTCTCCTCCGTCTGCCCGCGGCTGTCCCCGCTGGTCTCCCCGCGGCTCCTCCCCCTCTCCTCCTCTGGGTCCCTCATCTCAATTCGACTTTTAAAAAGTCGAATTGAGATGAGATTGAATAGGGGTTGTCGGATCTATTCCAACAAATGCATGTCGGAATGGATCCGACCCTAATTGAATATACCCCTTAGGGACCAAGCAACTATTAAAGAAAATGGATTACATTTTTAAGACACTTCCAGAAATAGAAAATAAGTTCTAGTAACAGATCTCAACAAATGTTCATGTTGCTATAGTCAAGATCGCAAGTTCTCATGCAGTTAATGGGACTGGGTTAACTTGTTTGCACTGCTGCCTTACAGCGCTTGGGTTATGGGTATGATTCCAGTTAAAGTACAATCTTTGTGACGTTTGTATATTATCTGCACATTTCCGTGGGTTTCCTCCTGCAACCTGAAAGACACACTGCTACTCACAAGGTCCTATGTAAACTGAAGTGCCAAAAGTGATGGGATAGGTGCCTAGTATCGTATAGGACCAATTCTAGCCCGGAAAAGTGCAGCAACTCGACGTGACAGGATTTCACAAGGGGATAGAAGACCTCTGAAAAATGGTTCATCCCCTTTTCAGTGGTGATCAACACCGAGAGGTAGAGACCAAAGAAAATTCAATCTTACTAAACCTTCTTATACGTAGTGATACGGACCACAAGTCAATAAGAAATCTCTTAATATACAGGTTAACCAGGTCAAAAGCAGACAAGGAGGGGGGTCTATTCCGGGGGAGACCCTGTTCGGGAGATAATTATCCGGCTCAGTCACATGGTAAAGTTAGGAAGAACATTCAGAACAGAGAGGTTTAACATATCGGTGGCCTTTACCTGACAAGCGGTTCTGGACTTTGCTGCACCTGATACGCAGGCTGTGGCCCTCTAACTGGGTTCCTAATGTATGGGCTGGTGGTTTTCAGGAGAGAGTAGGACAGGCAGTAAAACTGGTCACCATGAGTTATACTGGAGAGAAGTCAGGCACAGATCAGAACCAGGCGGGCAATGCGGTACCATGGAAAAGGCATAAACAAGTCAGGAGGAAGCAGACATCAGAAACAGGAAGTCTGAGCAGCAGTAATAACGGAGCAAGCAAGAAGAATCGTCAAATGACTGGATCAAGATGCAGTTACAGTAAGTACAGTGGACGTTTGCTGAAGTACTGGTGTGAGCCTCATACCCTGGCACTAATAGTGACCAGAGCTTTCCTTATATTGGGAGGGGATTTTAATTTGGTGTCAAGATGAAGTCACTTGTGCGCCCTGTGCCTTTAACAGAGGAGAGGTGTGGATATCTGCTGCCACCAGGGCAGAGAGTCAGAGCCCATCTGCACAGCAGCCGGAGAGAGGGAGGGCTGGGCAGCCCCACAGACACCGGACAGAGCCAAGGCAGACCGCGGAGACGGGTGCTAGACAGTAGAAGATGGGCACCCACCTGCAACAGGACCACAGCCACTTGAGAAGGATCAGCGCAGACAGACCCAGTAAGAAGAAGCAGGGCACCGGCGCTCTGTGACAGAATGGGCTATCCCCAGTATTTATACCTTGTATGTGTGGCTTCCCCACTTTAAGATATTCATATACCATCATATTAACTTAATACATAGGGGGGAATTCAATTAGATGTGATGAAAGCAATCAACTGTTGTCACGGCAATTCAATGCCGGCTACAGCAGTCCGATTCACCCCCTACGCTCAGCCAACTGAATGCTGAATTTTCCTAAAAGTGGGGCAGCAAGTACTTTTGAGTGAGATCTCCACCGCAGTAAAGTTCGTAAATGACGGGTGGATTCGCCGGACGAATCCTCCCAGCACCTAATTGAATTCCCTCCACAGGCCTTCAAAGTTTGTTACACTGGAGAGATGGTCTGGCAGCATCACATTTTTATAATTCAAATTAAAATGACAGACGACTCACTTTTCTTCCAATCATGCGGTATTTAATAAAACATACGTTAAATGCTTACAAAAAAAACAACAACTTCCGAACTGGTACGCCAAGCTGGCATTTTTTTCGTCGATCTTGAGTTGTTTGAAGCCAGTATGTTTCATTTCTGACAGAATAATGCATTTACATTCTGTCTTTTTAAAGACCCTTTTTGTGGCTCAGGACTTTTGAGGCCTACAGGCAATCACCTCACGTCAGAACCCAAACCGTAATGATTATTCCTTAAAAGTGCATTAATATAACTGTTCCATATTCATTTTTAAGAGTTATTCCATTTTCTTTTAAGATAGATTCCTTTATTACTGTCACTAGACTGACAGAAACAGCTACTTGAAAAATACTCCCATGAATAAATGGTTAAAATATATCATTTAATTTGAATGTATCATAATGTAACCCAGCATTAATATTTTTTATTATATGAAATATTGCCAGCCACCAAAAAGGAAAAGTCCTTGACCAAAATATCTGAGGATATTAAACTGAGAAATGATCTACTGATGCAAATCATTAAATCTATTTGCATTTGCTTACTGAACCCTATCAAAGAAATTAAACTACATACAGTAGGAGAGAAAGCCGGTTTTGCATGGTTAAAAGGAGACATCTTGGAGATTCCGAGATCTAGGTCTTTAATTTTTCTCACTTCCACTCATTAACAAGTTAAATGTTTTTACTGCTTGAAAAGTTTTAAGAAATAGAGATAAAAGTTAAAAAAAAAAAAAAGACGGAAAAAAGTTATATTGAAAAATGTTGCACTTACTATTAACAGGGGGGAAAAAGAATCTATTATTTGCTATAAAACATATGAACATTCTTAATATTACTTGATATTAATCTTATGTAGGCAAACAGATTTATTTTTTTAACTATGTTCCCATTTATATTTTAACAGCATTTTCTTTCAATAAAAAGAAAAAAGGTAATAAAAAGTGCTACAGTTTGTATTAAAATCAGAAAATACCCTCCATACTGTTTCTATGCGTTAGAGAAATATAAATCAGTGTAGAATGTACGAGCGAGAACCTCATCGAAGCACATATAAAACATATTGGGGGAGATTTAGCAAATCGTGGAGATAAAAGTACCAACCAATCAGCTTCTGTTATTATATAGCTTAACAAATATATAGGTAGGAGTCAAATTGCTACTGCACAAACTGCTGCTGAGTTCCAATTCACGAGAGTACCAAAGGGGTCATTCCGAGTTGATCGCATGTAGCAACTTTTTGCTGCTCGTGCGATCAACTTCACGCCGCCTATGGGGGAGTGTATTTTAGCATAGCAGGGCTGCGATCGCTTGTGCAGCCCTGCTATGCTAAAAAAGTTTTGTCCAGAACAAGACCTGCCCTGCAGCTACTTACCCAGTACGACGGATCCAGCGATGAAGGTCCCGGCTGTGATGTCAGACATCCGCCCTCCAATTGCCTGGACACACTTGCGTTCGCCTTACCACGCCCGGGAAACGGTGAGTAGACGACCCCGATCCTCCTTCCCGCTGTCAATCATCTTGTGATCGGGCCTGCGATTGCTTTCTTCAGTCCTGGTGTCGTTGCCCGGCGACTACCGTCGCTGGGCAACGATGCGCATGCAAACGGGTCGGAATGACCCTCCAAGTGTCAACAAAAAAGCTCATAAACATGAAAAGGAGAGTGGTTCAGCAGCGCTGTTTATATGAAATTCAAAAGAAGTCTTCTTCTGTCTGAGGAGTCCTAGACACTCAATAAGGCAGCGAAAGCAGGAGATTTGGTCAGACATGCAAGAGTGGAAATTATATCTACAAGGTTTTGGCCCCTGGATGTCTCCAACTCACCTAAACTCAGTGAGATGTGTTCATCAAAAGGTATCTATTAATTTCACCTTTATCCTACACCAGGCAACACAATGTGCATATGGAAACACACTCACCGGTATCAAAAGCCCTATTTTGCCCAAAAGCTCATCTCTAGATGTATCCCAGGAAAATCAACTCCACGTAAAGTATCAGGCTAAGTTGTTCTCCATACATCAATTTATTCAGAAGGATACAGCAACATAAAAACAAAGTTCATAAAAGATACAAAAAAACTAATTTCAGGGGTTGTATCACTCTACTCCATAAGGACCTCAAACACCATCCTCTCACCAATTAAATCCTGGGGGAAAAACTGGGAGGAAAAAATAAGAATTTACTTACCGATAATTCTATTTCTCGTAGTCCGTAGTGGATGCTGGGGACTCCGTCAGGACCATGGGGATTAGCGGCTCCGCAGGAGACAGGGCACAAAAGTAAAAGCTTTAGGACTAGGTGGTGTGCACTGGCTCCTCCCCCTATGACCCTCCTCCAAGCCTCAGTTAGGATACTGTGCCCGGACGAGCGTACACAATAAGGAAAGATTTTGAATCCCGGGTAAGACTCATACCAGCCACACCAATCACACTGTACAACTTGTGATCTGAACCCAGTTAACAGCATGATAACAGAGGAGCCTCTGAAAAGATGGCTCACAACAATATTAACCCGATTTTTGTAACAATAACTATGTACAAGTATTGCAGACAATCCGCACTTGGGATGGGCGCCCAGCATCCACTACGGACTACGAGAAATAGAATTATCGGTAAGTAAATTCTTATTTTCTCTGACGTCCTAAGTGGATGCTGGGGACTCCGTCAGGACCATGGGGATTATACCAAAGCTCCCAAACGGGCGGGAGAGTGCGGATGACTCTGCAGCACCGAATGAGAGAACTCCAGATCCTCCTCAGCCAGGGTATCAAATTTGTAGAATTTTGCAAACGTGTTTGCCCCTGACCAAGTAGCAGCTCGGCAAAGTTGTAAAGCAGAGACCCCTCGGGCAGCCGCCCAAGATGAGCCCACCTTTCTTGTGGAATGGGCATTTACAGATTTTGGCTGTGGCAGGCCTGCCACAGAATGTGCAAGCTGAATTGTACTACAAATCCAACGAGCAATCGTCTGCTTAGAAGCAGGAGCACCCAGCTTGTTGGGTGCATACAGGATAAACAGCGAGTCAGTTTTCCTGACTCCAGCCGTCCTGGAAATATATATTTTTAGGGCCCTGACAACGTCTAGCAACTTGGAGTCCTCCAAGTCCCTAGTAGCCGCAGGCACCACAATAGGATGGTTCAGGTGAAACGCTGACACCACCTTAGGGAGAAACTGGGGACGAGTCCGCAGTTCTGCCCTGTCCGAATGGAAAATCAGATATGGGCTTTTGTGAGACAAAGCCGCCAATTCTGACACTCGCCTGGCCGAGGCCAGGGCCAACAGCATGGTCACTTTCCATGTGAGATATTTCAAATCCACAGATTTGAGCGGTTCAAACCAATGTGATTTGAGGAATCCCAGAACTACGTTGAGATCCCACGGTGCCACTGGAGGCACAAAAGGGGGTTGTATATGCAGTACTCCCTTGACGAAAGTCTGGACTTCAGGAACTGAAGCCAATTCTTTCTGGAAGAAAATCGACAGGGCCGAAATTTGAACCTTAATGGACCCCAATTTGAGGCCCATAGACACTCCTGTTTGCAGGAAATGCAGGAATCGACCGAGTTGAAATTCCTCCGTGGGGGCCTTCCTGGCCTCACACCACGCAACATATTTTCGCCAAATGCGGTGATGTTGTTGTGCGGTCACCTCCTTCCTGGCTTTGACCAGGGTAGGTATGACCACTTCCGGAATGCCTTTTTCCCTTAGGATCCGGCGTTCAACCGCCATGCCGTCAAACGCAGCCGCGGTAACTCTTGGAACAGACAGGGTCCTTGCTGAAGCAAGTCCCTTCTTAACGGCAGAGGCCATGGGTCCTCTGTGAGCATCTCTTGAAGTTCCGGGTACCAAGTCCTCCTTGGCCAATCCGGAGCCACGAGTATAGTTCTTACTCCTCTCCGTCTTATAATTCTCAGTACCTTGGGTATGAGAGGAAGAGGAGGGAACACATACACTGACTGGTACACCCACGGTGTTACCAGAGCGTCCACAGCTATTGCCTGAGGGTCCCTTGACCTGGCGCAATACCTGTCCAGTTTTTTGTTGAGGCGGGACGCCATCATGTCCACCTTTGGTTTTTCCCAATGGTTCACAATCATGTGGAAGACTTCCGTGTGAAGTCCCCACTCTCCCGGGTGGAGGTCGTGCCTGCTGAGGAAGTCTGCTTCCCAGTTGTCCACTCCCAGAATGAACACTGCTGACAGTGCTATCACATGATTTTCCGCCCAGCGAAGAATCCTTGCAGCTTCTGCCATTGCCCTCCTGCTTCTTGTGCCGCCCTGTCTGTTTACGTGGGCGACTGCCGTGATGTTGTCCGACTGGATCAGCACCGGCTGACCTTGAAGCAGAGGTCTTGCTAGGCATAAAGCATTGTAAATTGCCCTTAGCTCCAGTATATTTATGTGGAGAGAAGTCTCTAGACTTGACCACGTTCCCTGGAAATTTCTTCCCTGTGTCACTGCTCCCCAGCCTCTCAGGCTGGCATCCGTGGTCACCAGGATCCAATCCTGAATGCCGAATCTGCGGCCCTCTAGTAGATGAGCACTCTGCAGCCACCACAGAAGAGACACCCTTGTCCTCGGAGACAGGGTTATCCGCTGATGCATCTGAAGATGCGATCCGGACCATTTGTCCAGCAGATCCCACTGAAAATTTCTTGCGTGAAATCTGCCGAATGGAATCGCTTCGTAAGAAGCCACCATTTTTCCCAGGACCCTTGTGCAATGATGCACTGACACTTTTCCTGGTTTTAGGAGGTTCCTGACTAGCTCGGATAACTCCCTGGCTTTCTCCTCCGGGAGAAACACCTTTTTCTGGACTGTGTCCAGAATCATCCCTAGGAACAGCAGACGTGTCGTCGGGATCAGCTGCGATTTTGGAATATTTAGAATCCACCCGTGCTGTTGTAGCAGTACCCGAGATAGTGCTACTCCGACCTCCAACTGTTCCCTGGACTTTGCCCTTATCAGGAGATCGTCCAAGTAAGGGATAATTAAGACGCCTTTTCTTCGAAGAAGAATCATCATTTCGGCCATTACCTTGGTAAAGACCCGGGGTGCCGTGGACAATCCAAACGGCAGCGTCTGAAACTGATAATGACAGTTCTGTACTACGAACCTGAGGTACCCTTGGTGAGAAGGGCAAATTGGGACATGAAGGTAAGCATCCTTGATGTCCAGGGACACCATATAGTCCCCTTCTTCCAGGTTCGCTATCACTGCTCTGAGTGACTCCATCTTGAATTTGAACCTTTGTATGTAAGTGTTCAAAGATTTCAGATTTAGAATAGGTCTCACCGAGCCGTCTGGCTTCGGTACCACAAATAGTGTGGAATAATACCCCTTTCCCTGTTGTAGGAGGGGTACTTTGATTATCACCTGCTGGGAATACAGCTTGTGAATTGCTTCCAATACTGCCTCCCTGTCGGAGGGAGACGTTGGTAAAGCAGACTTCAGGAACCTGCGAGGGGGAGACGTCTCGAATTCCAATCTGTACCCCCTGGGATACTACCTGTAGGATCCAGGGGTCCACTTGCGAGTGAGCCCACTGCGCGCTGAAACTCTTGAGACGACCCCCCACCGCACCTGAGTCCGCTTGTAAGGCCCCAGCGTCATGCTGAGGACTTGGCAGAAGCGGTGGAGGGCTTTTGTTCCTGGGAAGAGGCTGTCTGCTGCAGTCTTTTTCCCTTTCCTCTACCCCGGGGCAGATATGACTGGCCTTTTGCCCGCTTGCCCTTATGGGGACGAAAGGACTGAGGCTGAAAAGACGGTGTCTTTTTCTGCTGAGAGGTGAGTTGGGGTAAAAAGGTGGATTTTCCAGCTGTTGCCGTGGCCACCAGGTCCGAAAGACCGACCCCAAATAACTCCTCCCCTTTATACGGCAATACTTCCATGTGCCGTTTGGAATCCGCATCACCTGACCACTGTCGTGTCCATAAACATCTTCTGGCAGAAATGGACATCGCACTTACTCTTGATGCCAGGGTGCAAATATCCCTCTGTGCATCACGCATATATAGAAACGCATCTTTTAAACGCTCTATAGTCAATAAAATACTGTCCCTGTCAAGGGTATCAATATTTTCAGTCAGGGACTCCGACCACGCCACCCCAGCGCTGCACATCCAGGCTGAGGCAATCGCTGGTCGCAGTATAACACCAGTATGTGTGTATATACTTTTTAGGACATTTTCTAGCTTCCTTATCAACTGGCTCCTTGAGGGCGGCCGTATCAGGAGACGGTAACGCCACTTGTTTTGATAAGCGTGTGAGTGCCTTATCCACCCTAGGGGGTGTTTCCCAACGCGCCCTAACTTCTGGCGGGAAAGGGTATAATGCCAATAATTTCTTAGATATCAGCAATTTTTTATCGGGGGAGACCCACGCATCATCACACACTTCATTTAATTCTTCTGATTCAGGAAAAACTACGGGTAGTTTTTTCACACCCCACATAATACCCTTTTTTGTGGTACTTGTAGTATCAGAAATATGCAAAGCCTCCTTCATTGCCGTGATCATGTAACGTGTGGCCCTACTGGAAAATACGTTTGTTTCTTCACCGTCGACACTGGAGTCAGTGTCCGTGTCTGTGTCTGTGTCGACCGACTGAGGTAATGGGCGCTTTAGAGCCCCTGACGGTGTTTGAGACGCCTGGACAGGCACTAACTGACTTGCCGGCTGTCTCATGTCGTCAACAGTTTTTTGTAAAGTGCTGACACTATCACGTAATTCCTTAAATAAGACCATCCAGTCAGGTGTCGACTCCCTAGGGGGTGACATCACTAATACAGGCAATTGCTCCGCCTCCACACCATTTTCCTCCTCATACATGTCGACACACGCGTACCGACACACAGCACACACACAGGGAATGCTCTGATAGAGGACAGGACCCCACTAGCCCTTTGGGGAGACAGAGGGAGAGTTTGCCAGCACACACCAGAGCGCTATATATGTATAGGGACAACCTTATAAATAAGTGTTTCTCCCTTATAGCTGCTATATATGTTTTTATATGCCAAATTAGTGCCCCCCCCCCCTCTTTTTTACCCTGTTTCTGTAGTGCAGGACTGCAGGGGAGAGTCAGGGAGACGTCCTTCCAGCGGAGCTGTGAGGGAAAATGGCGCTTGTGTGCTTAGGAGATAGGCTCCGCCCCCTTCACGGCGGCCTTTCTCCCGCTTTTTATGAGGTAAAATGGCAGGGGTTAAATACATCCATATAGCCCAGGAGCTATATGTGATGTATTTTTTACCATAAATAGTGTTTTCATTGCGTCTCAGGGTGCCCCCCCCCCCAGCGCCCTGCACCCTCAGTGACCGGAGTGTGAAGTGTGCTGAGAGCAATGGCGCACAGCTGCAGTGCTGTGCGCTACCTTTCTTGAAGACAAGATGCCTTCTGCCGCCGATTTCTGGACCTCTTCACTCTTCTGGCTCTGTAAGGGGGCCGGTGGCGCGGCTCCGGGACCCATCCATGGCTGGGCCTGTGATCGTCCCTCTGGAGCTAATGTCCAGTAGCCAAGAAGCCCAATCCACCCTGCACGCAGGTGAGTTCGCTTCTTCTCCCCTTAGTCCCTCGATGCAGTGAGCCTGTTGCCAGCAGGACTCACTGAAAATAAAAAAACCTAAGTCTATACTTTTATTCTAAGCAGCTCAGGAGAGCTACCTAGATTGCACCCTTCTCGGCCGGGCACAAAAACCTAACTGAGGCTTGGAGGAGGGTCATAGGGGGAGGAGCCAGTGCACACCACCTAGTCCTAAAGCTTTTACTTTTGTGCCCTGTCTCCTGCGGAGCCGCTAATCCCCATGGTCCTGACGGAGTCCCCAGCATCCACTTAGGACGTCAGAGAAAATAAGAATTTACTTACCGATAATTCTATTTCTCGTAGTCCGTAGTGGATGCTGGGGACTCCGTCAGGACCATGGGGAATAGCGGCTCCGCAGGAGACAGGGCACAAAAGTAAAAGCTTTAGGATCAGGTGGTGTGCACTGGCTCCTCCCCCTATGACCCTCCTCCAAGCCTCAGTTAGGATACTGTGCCCGGACGAGCGTACACAATAAGGAAGGATTTTGAATCCCGGGTAAGACTCATACCAGCCACACCAATCACACTGTACAACCTGTGATCTGAACCCAGTTAACAGCATGATAACAGCGGAGCCTCTGAAAAGATGGCTCACAACAATAATAACCCGATTTTTGTAACAATAACTATGTACAAGTATTGCAGACAATCCGCACTTGGGATGGGCGCCCAGCATCCACTACGGACTACGAGAAATAGAATTATCGGTAAGTAAATTCTTATTTTCTCTGACGTCCTAAGTGGATGCTGGGGACTCCGTCAGGACCATGGGGATTATACCAAAGCTCCCAAACGGGCGGGAGAGTGCGGATGACTCTGCAGCACCGAATGAGAGAACTCCAGGTCCTCCTCAGCCAGGGTGTGCCCCTGACCAAGTAGCAGCTCGGCAAAGTTGTAAAGCCGAGACCCCTCGGGCAGCCGCCCAAGATGAGCCCACCTTCCTTGTGGAATGGGCATTTACATATTTTGGCTGTGGCAGGCCTGCCACAGAATGTGCAAGCTGAATTGTACTACACATCCAACTAGCAATCGTCTGCTTAGAAGCAAGAGCACCCAGTTTTTTGGGTGCCTACAGGATAACAGCAAGTCAGTTTTCCTGACTCCAGCCGTCCTGGAACCTATATTTTCAGGGCCCTGACAACATCCAGCAACTTGGAGTCCTCCAAGTCCCTAGTAGCCGCAGGTACCACAATAAGCTGGTGCAGGTGAAACGCTGACACCACCTTAGGGAGAAACTGGGGACGAGTCCGCAGCTCTGCCCTGTCCGAATGGACAATCAGAAATGGGCTTTGTGAGACAAAGCCGCCAATTCTGACACTCGCCTGGCCGAGGCCAGGGCCAACAGCATGGTCACTTTCCATGTGAGATATTTCAAATCCACAGATTTGAGCGGTTTAAACCAATGTGATTTGAGGAATCCCAGAACTACGTTGAGATCCCACAGTGCCACTGGAGGCACAAAAGGGGGTTGTATATGCAGTACTCCCTTGACAAACTTCTGGACTTCAGGAACTGAAGCCAATCTTTTCTGGAAGAAAATTGACAAGGCCGAAATTTGAACCCTAATGGACCCCAATTTGAGGCCCATAGACACTCCTGTTTGCAGGAAATGCAGGAATCGACAGAGTTGAAATTTCTTCGTGGGGCCTTCCTGGCCTCACACCACGCAACATATTTTCGCCACATGTGGTGATAATGTTGTGCGGTCACCTCCTTCCTGGCTTTGACCAGGGTAGGTATGACCTCTTCCGGAATGCCTTTTTCCCTTAGGATCCGGCGTTCCACCGCCATGCCATCAAACGCAGCCGCGGTAAGTCTTGGAACAGACATGGTACTTGCTGAAGCAAGTCCCTTCTTAGCGGCAGAGGTCATGAGTCCTCTGTGAGCATTTCTTGAAGTTCCGGGTACCAAGTCCTTCTTGGCCAATCCGGAGCCACGAGTATAGTTCTTACTCCTCTACGTCTTATAATTCTCAGTACCTTCAGTATGAGAAGCAGAGGAGGGAACACATACACCGACTGGTACACCCACGGTGTTACCAGAACGTCCACAGCTATTGCCTGAGGGTCTCTTGACCAGGCGCAATACCTGTCCAGTTTTTTGTTCAGGCGGGACGCCATCATGTCCACCTTTGGTCTTTCCCAACGGTTCACAATCATGTGGAAGACTTCCCGATGAAGTCCCCACTCTCCCGGGTGGAGGTCGTGCCTGCTGAGGAAGTCTGCTTCCCAGTTGTCCACTCCCGGAATGAACACTGCTGACAGTGTTATCACATAATTTTCCGCCCAGCGAAGAATCCTTGCAGTTTCTGCCATTGCCCTCCTGCTTCTTGTGCCGCCCTGTCTGTTTACGTGGGCGACTGCCGTGATGTTGTCCCACTGGATCAATACCGGCTGACCTTGAAGCAGAGGTCTTGCTAAGCTTAGAGCATTGTAAATTGCCCTTAGCTCCAGTATATTTATGTGGAGAGAAGTCTCCAGACTATATCACACTCCCTGGAAATTTTTTCCCTGTGTGACTGCTCCCCAGCCTCTCAGGCTGGCATCCGTGGTCACCAGGACCCAGTCCTGAATGCCGAATCTGCGGCCCTTTAATAGATGAGCACTCTGCAGCCACCGCAGAAGAAACACCCTTGTCCTTGGAGACAGGGTTATCCGCTGATGCATCTGAAGATGCGATCCGGACCATTTTTCCAGCAGATCCCACTGAAAAGTTCTTGCGTGAAATCTGCCGAATGGAATCGCTTCGTAAGAAGCCACCATTTTTCCCAGGACCCTTGTGCAATGATGCACTGACACTTTTCCTGGTTTTAGGAGGTTCCTGACTAGCTCGGATAACTCCCTGGCTTTCTTCTCCGGGAGAAACACCCTTTTCTGGACTGTGTCCAGAATCATCCCTAGGAACAGCAGACGTGTCGTCGGAAACAGCTGCGATTTTGGAATATTTAGAATCCACCCGTGCTGTCGTAGAACTACTTGAGATAGTGCTACTCCGACCTCCAACTGTTCTCTGGACCTTGCCCTTATCAGGAGATCGTCCATTTTCTTTGAAGAAGAATCATCATTTCGGTCATTACCTTGGTAAAGACCCGGGGTGCCGTGGACAATCCAAACGGCAGCGTCTGAAACTGATAGTGACAGTTCTGTACCACGAACCTGAGGTACCCTTGGTGAGAAGGGCAAATTGGGACATGGAGGTAAGCATCCCTGATGTCCAGGGACACCATATAGTCCCCTTCTTCCTGGTTCGCTATCACTGCTCTGAGTGACTCCATCTTGATTTGAACCTTTGTATGTAAGTGTTCAAATATTTCGGATTTAGAATAGGTCTCACCGAGCAGTCTGGCTTCAGTACCACAATATAGTGTGGAATAATACCCCTTTCCTTGTTGTAGGAGGGGTACTTTGATTATCACCTGCTGGGAATACAGCTTGTGAATTGTTTCCAATACTGCCTCCCTGTCGGAGGGAGACGTTGGTAAAGCAGACTTCAGGAACCTGCGAGGGGGAGACGTCTCGAATTTCCAATCTGTACCCCTGGGATACTACTTGTAGGCTCCAGGGGTCCACTTGCGAGTGAGCCCACTGCGTGCTGAAACTCTTGAGACGACCCCCCGCCGCACCTGAGTCCGCTTGTACGGCCCCAGCGTCATGCTGAGGACTTGGTAGAAGCGGTGGAGGGCTTCTGTTCCTGGGAATGGGCTGCCTGCTGCAGTCTTCTTCCCTTTCCTCTATCCCTGGGCAGATATGACTGGCCTTTTGCCCGCTTGCCCTTATGGGGACGAAAGGATTGAGGCTGAAAAGACGGTGTCTTTTTCTGCTGAGATGTGACTTGGGGTAAAAAAAATGGTGTTTCCAGCTGTTGCCGTGGCCACCAGGTCCGATGGACCGACCCCAAATAACTCCTCCCCTTTATACGGCAATACTTCCATGTGCCGTTTGGAATCTGCATCACCTGACCACTGTCGTGTCCATAAACATCTTCTGGCAGATATGGACATCGCACTTACTCTTGATGCCAGAGTGCAAATATCCCTCTGTGCATCTCGCATATATAGAAATGCATCCTTTAAATGCTCTATAGTCAATAAAATACTGTCCCTGTCAAGGGTATCAATATTTTCAGTCAGGGAATCCGACCAAGCCACCCCAGCGCTGCACATCCAGGCTGAGGCGATCGCTGGTCGCAGTATAACACCAATATGTGTGTATATACTTTTTAGGATATTTTCCAGCCTCCTATCAGCTGGCTCCTTGAGGGCGGCCGTATCTGGAGACGGTAACGCCACTTGTGATAAGCGTGTGAGCGCCTTCATTTAATTTATCTGATTCAGGAAAAACTACAGGTAGTTTTTTCACACCCCACATAATACCCTTTTTTGTGGTACTTGTAGTATCAGAAATATGTAACACCTCCTTCATTGCCCTTAACATGTAACGTGTGGCCCTAAAGGAAAATACGTTTGTTTCTTCACCGTCGACACTGGAGTCAGTGTCCGTGTCTGTGTCTGTGTCGACCGACTGAGGTAAATGGGCGTTTTAAAGCCCCTGACGGTGTTTGAGACGCCTGGACAGGTACTAATTTGTTTGCCGGCCGTCTCATGTCGTCAACCGACCTTGCAGCGTGTTGACATTATCACGTAATTCCCTAAATAAGCCATCCATTCCGGTGTCGACTCCCTAGAGAGTGACATCACCATTACAGGCAATTGCTCCGCCTCCTCACCAACATCGTCCTCATACATGTCGACACACACGTACCGACACACAGCACACACACAGGGAATGCTCTGATAAAGGACAGGACCCCACTAGCCCTTTGGGGAGACAGAGGGAGAGTTTGCCAGCACACACCAAAACGCTATAATTATACAGGGACAACCTTTATATAAGTGTTTTCCCTTATAGCATCTTAATATATAATCATATCGCCAAATAAGTGCCCCCCCTCTCTGTTTTAACCCTGTTTCTGTAGTGCAGTGCAGGGGAGAGCCTGGGAGCCTTCCCTCCAGCAGTTCTGTGAGGGAAAATGGCGGTGTGCTGAGGAGAATAGGCCCCGCCCCCTTTTCGGCGGGCTTCTTCTCCCGTTTTTCTGACAACCTGGCAGGGGTTAAATACATCCATATAGCCCCAGAGGCTATATGTGATATATTTTAGCCAGAATAGGTATATTACATTGCTGCCCAGGGCGCCCCCCCCAGCGCCCTGCACCCTCAGTGACCGTTGGTGTGAAGTGTGCTGAGAGCAATGGCGCACAGCTGCAGTGCTGTGCGCTACCTCATGAAGACTGAGAAGTCTTCAGCCGCCGATTTCTGGACCTCTTCTCTCTTCAGCATCTGCAAGGGGGTCGGCGGCGCGGCTCCGGTGACCCATCCAGGCTGTACCTGTGATCGTCCCTCTGGAGCTAGTGTCCAGTAGCCTAAGAAGCCAATCCATCCTGCACGCAGGTGAGTTCACTTCTTCTCCCCTAAGTCCCTCGTTGCAGTGAGCCTGTTGCCAGCAGGACTCACTGAAAATAAAAAACCTAATAAAACTTTTACTCTAAGCAGCTCTTTAGGAGAGCCACCTAGATTGCACCCTTCTCGGCCGGGCACAAAAACCTAACTGAGGCTTGGAGGAGGGTCATAGGGGGAGGAGCCAGTGCACACCACCTGATCCTAAAGCTTTTACTTTTGTGCCCTGTCTCCTGCGGAGCCGCTATTCCCCATGGTCCTGACGGAGTCCCCAGCATCCACTTAAAACGTCAGAGAAAAGGGGATTAAGGAAAAAGATCTTTTACCAAACGGCAAGTAGTAGTGAGAAGTACCTGCAGTTAAAACCACAAACACAAGGTGATGGACACGCCTGCATTTTTCCAAACACTCCCAGAAAACGGTCAGTTGCCACCCACAAACGCCCTCTTCCTGTCACCTTGCGAACGCCCGTGCAAATGGATCCTTTGCACAAATCCATCGCTGAGCGACGATCCTCTTTGTACCCGTGCGACGCGCCTGCATATGCATGGACAGTTTAGACTTGATCGCCCGCTGTACGAAAACGCAGCCTAGCGATCAGGTCTGAATTAGCCCCTAAGAACTACCATAAAGTACAAAGCACTGGTGACCCTGATAAGTCAGTGATGCACCTGCGTGATGTTCTCGATGGCGTGTCCAGTGATTGTGCCTCCAAATACTGGTTATGCCACTAATAATATTTCAGACTTATCAGACGCAGCAGGGGTAGGGTCATCCCTGGGAAGCAAGCTCAAGTGGCAAGCCAGAAGATCTCCAGTCACAGGAGTGGTGAGAGTGGGGCTCTGTCACTACAAATTTGTCAACTGGTCCCCAGCAAATAAAGCTTGGCATGAGAAAATGCACACTTCTAGACCCAGAAAGATACCCAGGAATGTCAGTTTAGTGTCAAACTACCCTACATGTTACCCCAGCTCAGACATCAGTATGTAGAAATCATTCTGCGGTTCTGCTGGGATCTATGAAGCAATAAGAACAAGGGGCCTAATTCAGACCTGATCACTGCAACCGATCAGGTCTGAACTGCGCATGCGCCGGCGCCGCAGTGCGCCGGCGGCTGTCTCAGCCCTGCGATCGCCTATGCCTGATTGACAAGCAGAGGTGGTCGCTGGGCGGGAAGGGGCGGCCGGCGGAGTTTGGCTACCGTTTAGGGGGTGCAGTCCGGGCAACGCAGGTGTGCCTGGAATGTTGGGGGGGGCAGGCAGCGGCAGTTGCGTGATGTCACAGGCAGCCGCTGCGACCCCCACAGCGACTAGTAACTCCTGCCATCGCGCGGAAGCTGCGCTGGCAGGGAGCTACTCTTAAAGTACAAAAGCTGTGCAATGCTTTTGTATTTGTGCGACGGGGCAGGGACTGACATGTGGGGCGGACTAGCCCTGTGCTGGGCGTCCCCCTCCGCATGTCAGGGAAGCTGATCGTAGATGTGCTAAATGTAGCACATATACGATCAGGACTAAATTAGGCCCAAAGTTACTTGCAATATGTTTGCCTCAGCTTCTATCCTTCTCTAAGTTCTTTTCTGCCACAGGGACCTGCCTGGCACAATGGTGGGTCACTGTGTTGAGACTGTCTCTTGCAGTTTTACCCTCCAGTAGGTTGTAGTTAGTGCGCCGAAATGGAAATGCAAAAGTGGTGTCAAGCCCCAATCTACCTACTGTACTATGCAAATCAGAAGGAGGTAGATGCAGGGGAGCCCCAGGAATAATGTGAATTATAGCATTGGCTGGTCTTGAACAACTGCCCAGTCTATAACATAGAGCGCTGCACTCGCTGCCCATTACATTACAGGAGTTGCACAATTCCAACAGACTGCCAATGGTAGATGTTATACAATAATGTAGAAATCAATAAGATGATCTTTCTTTGACTGTAGAGGCGCACAGCAACAGATAACATCCTGTACATAGTTTTTGTTGGTCGTCCTAGCCATTATTTTCTATATATTATATTATAGCAATAAATCACTTCTCATATATAGACAAATGGATGTGTGGCACTACAGAGTCTGTAAGACACCATATAAATATAAGATTATGATGCGAATATTAATAATAATATTATTATTATTATTAAATTCAACTGGGAAAAGGATTGCTGGGCAGAATATTTTACCCCTTTTCACCCCCTTAGGAGTCTAATTTAGAAAAATCTATGCTTGGATGGGTGGCTGCAAATAACTGTCACAGTTTCCACACCACCCAGCAGGTCACATGTTCCACGTCATCAGGCAGTTCACCAACTGTCACATTTTCCATAGCACAAATGGTGATGCAATGTAAATGGCAGGTGGACATTTTGCCACATAACTCCGAGCTGAAGCTACCAATTACTCAGTCACTATTTTTCTACAAATCTACGGACCAAGCTCTTTAATTTGATATATGATGTGCCCTGCTCAGAAATCGGCATCATAAAAATATGTCACTCATAAAAGTCTTCTTTCTGCTATTAATATGTACAGGTGCACACTGATCTGATAATCACTACGTCGTACTGGAGCATTAAATCGGATCGGCGGCACCCGTCTCGTAGTTGAGCGTTAATCGGATCGGCGTCATCCGTCCGATAGTGTGTACCCGGCTTATAATTGCATCATCTAAAGTTTTTTTTTGCTAACCTAAGGGGAGGGAAAGTTTGCTATATTAATTCACAAGAATAAAGTCGAAGACTAGGTTAAAATTCCATTGCATTCAGATACAAACAAACAAACAAAAAATACCCATCACAAGCTCCCAAGAGTCATCCTTTAGTCTGAATGGCTACCCAAAAGAAATATATATATAAAAGAAAAAAATAAAATAAAAACGCATTTCCAACAATAAAACACACAGTGGCATTGGCTCTGTTTTTAAAACAGAACAAGCAGAATACGTGCTCCACTGGCTGGAGGGCTTAGCAGCTTTTCATTTGTGAGCGCTGAAGAGGGTCTCCCCTGTGCCCCAAACAAAAGATGCTCTGCGAGAGAACACTGAGAACGCTTCACCTGCTGCAGCCAAAGAGAGAGAATTAGACTTGTGTCTGGCAACGGCCAGCATACGAGATAAAAAACATGTGAACATATACAGGTATTTATATTTTATTTATTGTACCGTCTGGCAATCAGCATTCCTACAATCACATCCGTTTTCACCAAGATGTAATGGATTATCGTCGTAGCAGATCACAGAGATATAGGACCCACTTCTATAACACTATTCCAGCAGTTGCCTCTTCCCCTCAAGCCTTGGAAGCTGACGCATATCAGCCTATACAAGATCTAAACGAGGCACAAGTTACAACCTCCAGGAAAAAAATAAATCAAATACAAAAAAAAAGTACAAAAAAAACACAGGATATAACAGACAAAAGTTTAATAAAGTATAAGTGCAATTCTTTTCTTAAACATTTGCATTCAATTAAGTATTCAATTAAGTGCCTGGTCTGGTCGGAAAAAAAACGTCACTAATTCGACACAAGGGTATTCAATTGCAGTATTCAATGTTAATCCATTTTCTCCCATACCGTTTCACTTTTTTTATTGTCAAATCAGCATGGGCGAAAATGCCCGCTAATTCGCTAAAATAGGCGTATCACAGCGAATTAGCCAATACACGTGGTTTTCGCCAGTGCCGGATTTTTCGACCAGTTGAAAAAATTGCATGGGCATTGATTGAATAGGTCGAATGTAAATTCGACCTAAAAAAGTGCAGTTTTTTCGACTGATTAAAAAAAAGGCACTAATTGAATACCCCCATATGACACTAAAGGTTTTTTTTTTTGTATCATTTTAATCCTTAATATTAGCTATTTCCAGAGACCTGAATCTGTAAATCATTTCAGAAATGAATAAACTAAGCATCTGAAGCCCACAGTGTGGAGACTACTACTTTCTGCACAAAAATATTCCTTGATGAAATCAGACGGTTTAACACAGGACAGTTACACCAGTTGCTTCACTGGAAGGTTGCCATACGCACAGGCTGACCATACAAAGATGACTGTATATACAAGTTATGGCACATGGGTGGTCATTCCGAGTTGATCGCTAGCTGCATTCGTTCGCTGTGCAGCGATGAGGCGAAAAAAACTGCACTTCTGCGCATGCGGCACACGCGCGATGTACTATTGCAACGAACGACGTAGTTTCACACAAGGTCTAGCGATCCTTTCCAGTCGCACTGCTGGCCGCAGAGTGATTGATATGAAGTGGGCGTTTCTGGGTGTCAGCTGACCGTTTTCAGGGAGTGTTCGAAAAAATGCAGGCGTGCCAGGAAAAACGCAGGCATGGCTGGGTGAACGTAGGGCGTGTTTGTGACGTAAAAATAGGAACTGAATGGTCTGAAGTGATCGCAAGCGCTGAGTAGGTATTGAGCTACTCTAAAACTGCACAAATGAACTTTGTAGCCGCTCCGCGATCCTTTCGTTCGCACTTCTGCTAAGCTAAAATACACTCCCAGTGGGTGGCGGCATAGCGTTTGCACGGCTGCTAAAAACTGCTAGCGAGCGATCAACTCGGAATGACCACCATGGCCTCCCACCAGTACACGACTGGTAATTACACTACTGGTGTTGACTGCATGACCACCATAATACACACTCCTTAGAAGCTACACACATGGTCACTATGGCCTCACTATGCGATATTGTATGCTGTGGCCAGTATTAGGCTGGTGTGGTATGGGTATTTTATAATGTGGCGCTTTTCTAGCCACAAAATGAGCTCTCTCAAACTCTCGTAAACTCTTGCGGCATAACCAGCGTGCAGGAACATCAGATTCAGTCATGGGATGCCCAATTTGGCTCGGTCCATTTGCCTGCTAAACTCTCCAGACATTTTCAATAAATAATGCAATTTGCCCATTATTATCTGATTTTTATACCAAGTTTATAGAAAGGACCCACAATAAACAAATCAATTATGTATCGAGATATAGAAAATCCTTTATTCAACTACTATATAATAAAAACTATTATTTAGTCTAATATCACCGATAGTTCACTGAATCAGAATATCATGGGCGGGATGCCGGCTGTACTCCGATGTTTTTTAAAGGGACAATCTCTTACAAAGCATGGTTTTTCCTTGTAAGTGATTGCCCCTTTAAAAAAAAAAAAAAAACGTCAGAGTTCGGCCTGCATCCCGCATGGTCGCCAAACTGGGGCTGCATTACATCCCGCCCCATACCGGGTGCAGACAAATCAAAGTTTCTCCAAAGGGTATTTTTTTTCAATATATTACTTTATACATTAAGTTCATATGCAGCTCTTCAGAATCTCGTTTTCCGAGGCGCACAGTTTGGTGAGCCGGTTACCGTCTCTGTGAACGGCAGGGTTCTCCAGATTATATACCATACTCCTCATCTCCTCCACCCAAACCATAAGTGTCAGCCTCGATGATACTTGGATGTATTCTAGGAGTATCAGTGTAACTTCGCATAACTGAAATACTCTCTCAGTAATAATGACACTTTTCAGTATTTGCACTTGAATCTCTCGGCCTTTTCTCATTTTCCCTGGCTGCCCATACAGTTGGAGTTACAATCTCTGGAGGACCTGGTCCTCTTGGAGAGGGTGTCTACATCTACACTTTATGTTTAATTGACCATTTATCACCCTTTCAAGTGTTGCTGGCAAGATGCTGAGAAAGAGAATCTGGAGGAGAAGTGCTGAAAGGAAGGCATGCCACAATCAATACACCCCTGTATGGCACAACCACGTTTTCTACATTGCGTGTCATATACAGGTTCTGCTAAATCATTGATGTAATAACAGAGGGCTCAAGCATTCATCTGATTTGGCCAGTCATCCGGAATACAGTCAGTTTGCCGGCTGTTGGATTCTCGGCGTTCAGGACACCGACGCTGGAATCCCCACAGCAGGGGTAATGCAGCCCTATATTCCCACTCAGATGCTGGTCCATGCCACCACCTGAGGGGAAATTGGTCACCAGCAGGCACGATTTGTGGTGAGCGCAGCGAGTCCGTAAGGCAACTCACTGCACTTGACGCCAGGATTCAGGGGGCGTTCTCCTGACCGCCGTGATCCCGACTGCCGGCAATACATCCTGAATCCAGTCATCCTACAACACTATCTTTTTCCGGAGACAAGTTGCTGAATTTGATGCCAAGAGAAAACGAGTTTTATGTTAAGAACTTACCTTTGTTAAAACTCTTTCTGCGAGGTACACTGGGCTCCACAAGGATAGACATAGGGGTGTAGAGTAGGATCTTGATCCGAGGCACCAACAGGCTCAAAAGCTTTGACTGTTCCCAAGATGCATAGCGCCGCCTCCTCTATAACCCCGCCTCCCTGCACAGGAGCTCAGTTTTTAGTTAACCAGCCCAATACAGCAGCAGGAAAAGAGACGACAATGGTAAGTAGCCACATACACCACACTCTCACAACAGGAGAAGTGTTAGCGGCTAATGCCATACCAACCCAAAGAAGCTAAGTGCGTCAGGGTGGGCGCCTTGTGGAGCACAGTGTACCTCGCAGAAAGAGTTTTAACAAAGGTAAGTTCTTACCATAAAACTCGTTTTCTGCTGCGGGGTACACTGGGCTCCACAAGGATAGACATAGGGGATGTCTCATCTTCCTCTCCCGCCGCTCCACTTCTGCCACTCCCCTTCGACAAAATCTACACTGGCTCCCATTCCCCTACAGAATCCTCTTCAAACTCCTCACATACAAGGCCATCTCTAATTCCACTGCTCCCTACATCTCCAACCTCCTCTCCCTTCATACTCCCTCCCGCCCACTACGGTCGGCTGATGACCGTCGCCTCTCCTCTGCCTTGGTCACTGCTTTCCATGCACGAGTTCAGGATTTTGCCCGTGCTGCACCCCTTCAGTGGAATGCGCTCCCCCGCTCCATTAGACTCTCCCCGACCTTGCAAAGCTTCAAACGGGCAATGAAAACCCACCTATTTATCAAAGCGTACCCCTCCAATGCATAACCTAGTCCTTAGGCTGCTCCTCCATCCCCCTGCCCCATGCTTTGGACATCTCTGCTTTGCTCGCATACCACCATCAGGCTTCTACCTGCTTGCTTGCACCTCATGTTATCTGTCTGTTGCCCCTCCCCACTAGATTGTTAGCTCTTCAGAGCAGGGCCCTCTTTCCTCTTGTCTAAGCCCTCTTCTTGACACATTTCACTCAGCGACCATCTTTACCTGCTTTTTCTCCTGCTGGTAAATGGCCCCTCTCTATCTATGGCCGCCAGCCCCAAGTAGTACAATGATTACTCCTTCGCTACTTACATCTAAGCTGTATTATGTTTTGAGAATTGTGGTACTCTTTGTTACCAGCACTCCATTTTTGTTATTTATTTACTGTTATGCTAAGTTTTGTCTCCCTGTACTGTCCTTTGTACGGCGCTGCGAAACACTTGTGGCGCCCTATAAATAAAATGTAATAATAATAATAATAATAATAATAATAATGTCCTAAAGCAGTTCCTTATGGGAGGGGACGCACTGTAGCGGGCACAAGAACCCGGCGTCCAAAGGAAGCATCCTGGGAAGCGGCAGTATCGAAGGCATAGAACCTAATGAACACGTCACTGAGGACCATGTAGCCGCCTTGCACAATTGTTCAAGGGTCGCACCACGGCGGGCCGCCCAAGAAGGTCCCACAGACCGAGTAGAATGGGCCGTAATGTGAGCAGGAGCTGACAGACCAGCCCTCACATAAGCATGTGCAATCACCATTCTAATCCACTTGGCCAAAGTCTGCTTGTGAAACCAAAACAGAATAAAGAGAGAATCAGATTTCCTAACAGAAGCAGTTCTCTTCACATAGATACGGAGAGCCCGTACCACATCCAAAGACCACTCTTTGGGAGACAGGTCAGGAGAGACAAAGGCCGGAACCACAATCTCCTCATTAAGGTGGAACGAAGAAACCACCTTAGGTAAATAACCGGGACAAGTCCTAAGAACCGCCCGGTCACGGTGAAATATCAGATATGGGGAACTACAATACAAGGCACCCAAATCAGACACTCTTCTAGCTGAAGCAATAGCCAGCAGAAACACCACCTTAAGGGAAAGCCACTTAAGATCAGCTGAACCAAGAGGTTCAAAGAGAGACTCTTGTAACGCCTCCAAAACCACCGACAAGCCCCAAGGAGCCACAGGCGGGACATAGGGAGGTTGGATACGCAACACACCCTGAGTAAAGGTATGCACATCAGGTAAGGTCGGAATCTTTCTCTGAAACCACACCGACAAGGCAGATATTTGAACCTTGAGGGAGGCCAGACGCAGGCCTAAGTCCAGGCTCTGCAGAAGAAAGGCCAACAACTTGGCTATACTAAACTTGGAAGCGTAATAATCGATAGATGCGCACCAAACAAAGTAAGAATGCAAGACCCTATAGTAAATCCGAGCAGAAGCCGGTTTCCGGGCCCGCAACATAGTTTGAATGGCCGCCTCAGAAAACCCTTTAGCCCTCAAGACGGAAGCTTCAAGAGCCAGGCCGTCAAAGACAGCCGGGCTAGGTCCTGGTAGACACAGGGGCCCTGAACGAGGAGGTCTGGGCGTTGTGGAAGTAGAAGTGGACGCTCTGACAATAGGCCCTGCAGGTCTGAGAACCAGTGCCGTCTGGGCCACGCTGGAGCTATGAGAAGCAGAATTCTTCTTTCTTGCTTGAACCTCCGAATTACCCTGGGCAGGAGTGACACCTGAGGGAACACGTACGGCAGCCGAAACCTCCACGTCAATGCAAGCGCATCCACGAATGCTGCTTGAGTATACCTTGTCCTTGCTCCGAAGACCGGAACCTTGTGATTGTGTCGAGACGCCATCAGATCTACGTCTGGAAGGCCCCACTTTTCCACTAGGAGTTGAAACACTTCTGGATGGAGGCCCCACTCTCCGGCGTGTACGTCCTGACGACTGAGAAAGTCCGCTTCCCAATTCAGGACCCCCGGAATGAATATTGCCGATATGGCCGGTAGATGGTGTTCCGCCCATTGTAGAATACGTGAGACTTCCTTCATTGCCAAACGGCTTTGAGTGCCGCCTTGATGATTTATGTAAGCCACTGTAGTGGCGTTGTCCGACTGTACTTGAACAGGACGGTTCTTTATTAAATGATGGGCCAGGTTCAACGCATTGAAGACCGCCCGCAATTCCAGAATGTTGATCGAGAGGAGAGATTCCTCCTTGGTCCACCGACCCTGAAGGGAGTGTTGCTCCAGCACCGCGCCCCAACCTCTTAGACTGGCATCTGTCGTCAACAGGACCTAGTCGGATATCCAGAAGGGACGGCCCCTGCACAATCGTTGGTCCTGGAGCCACCAGTGCAGCGACAGAAGGACCTCCGGAGTCAATGAGATCATGTGAGACCTGATCCGGTGAGGCAGGCCATCCCACTTGGCTAGACTCAGCTTCTGGAGGGGGCGAGAATGGAATTGAGCATACTCCACCATGTCGAATACGGAGACCATGAGGCCCAGCACCTGCATCGCCGAATGTATCGACACTTGCGGACGAGAAAGGAAGCAACGAATCCTGTCCTGAAGCTTCAGGACTTTCTCCTGAGACAAGAACAACCGCTGGTTGTGAGTGTCCAATAGCGCTCCCAGGTGCACCATGCTCTGAGCAGGGACCAGGGAGGATTTCTTCCAGTTGATGAGCCACCCATGGGCTTGTAGAAACCGGACAGTCACATCCAGATGACGTAGGAGAAGTTATGGGGAATTTGCCAGGATTAACAAGTCGTCCAGATACGGCAGGATCCTGACCCCTTGACGGCGGAGTACCACCGTCACCACCGCCATAACTTTGGTAAAGACTTGCGGAGCCGTAGTTAAACCAAAAGGTAACGCCCGAAACTGGTAATGGAGGTTGCGAATCGCAAACCTCAGGTATTGCTGATTATGACACTGCTATAGGAATATGCAGGTAAGCATCCTGTATGTCCAGGGAGACCATGTAATTCCCAGGTTCCAAGGCCAGAACTATAGTATAGAGCGAAGGGTTTCCATACGGAACTTGGAAACTTTCACAAACCTGTTCAATGCCTTGAGATTGAGAATGGGCCGAGAGGACCCATTCGGTTTCGGGACTAGAAACAGCAGAGAATAGTACCCCCGGCCCATCTGAGCAAGAGGCACCTGTACTACGACTCCTGTATTCAGGAGGGTCTGTACCACCGAATGTAGAGTGTTTGCCTTTGTCTGTCCCGTCTGTCAGGCAAAATCGATGAGGGGGTCGGTTTTTGAAGGCTATGGCGTAACCTCGAGTGACGACTTCCCGTACCCAGGCATCTGAAGTGGTCTTCAACCATTCCTGGGTATACCCTAGAAGCCGGCCCCCCACCCTGGGATCCCCCAGGGGGAGGCCCACACCGTCATGCGGCAGGCTTATCCGTCTTGGAAGCTGGCTGACGGGCAGCCCAGGCTCTTTTGGGCTTCGGCTTACCAGGTTTGGAAGTGCGGACCTGTTTGTTGTACGCCTGACCTTTTGCTTTACCTGAAGGACGAAAGGGGCGAAAGGAAGTACCTTTAGCCTTCGACACAGAAGGAGCGGTACTTGGCAGACAGGCAGTTTTGGCAGTAGCCAAGTCAGCCACTATCTTATTTAAGTCCTCCCCAAACAGAATATCTCCCTTGAAAGGGAGTACCTCCAGGGTTTTTCTAGAGTCCAGATCCACAGACCAGGATCTCAGCCACAATATCAGGCGAGCCAGGACTGATGTAGTAGAGGCCTTGGCTGCTAGAATACCGGCATCAGAAGCCGCCTCTTTAATATAGTGAGAAGCTGTGACAATATATGACAAGCATTATCTAGCATGGTCAGAAGAGATTTTAGCTTCCAACTCTAGGGCCCATGCTTCAATAGCCTCTGCAGCCCATGTTGCTGCAATAGTGGGCCTTTGTGCAGCACCCGCGAGGGTGTAAATCGCTTTCAGACAACCCTCCACACGTTTATCCATAGGCTCTTTTAGAGACGTGACGGTAGTGACAGGTAGAGCTGAGGAAACCACCATCCTAGCCACATGTGAGTCCACTGGAGGAGGCGTTTCCCAATTTTTAGACAGCTCTGGCGCGAGGGGATAGCGAGCCAGCATCTTCTTTTGAGGCACAAACTTCTTTCCCGGGTTTTCCCAGGGTTCCTGACGTATATCCACTAGGTGGTCAGAGTGAGGTAAAACTTGTTTAATCACCTTCTGACGCTTGAACCTATCTGGTTTCTTAGGAGGGACGGATGGCTCGGGATCATCCGTAATCTGTAAAATCAACTCAATAGCCTCCAAAAGATCAGGAACATCCACATGTGAGCTACCCTCCCCATCAGCAGTATCTGTGTCAGAATCTGTGGGGTCAGTGTAAGTGCCATCTTCATCAGACGAGTTGTCAGTGACAGCAGTGGATTGTGAGGAGATAAGAGCTCGCTTAGAGGACCCCTTGGTCTTAGGCGAGCAAAGGTCAGACTTTTTAGTAGTCAAGGACTGGTTCAACTTCTTCAATTGAGCAGATAAATTATCCGCCCACGGCGGGTTAGCTGCGGGGACCACATACGGTTTCACCGGCATAGGGGGTCCCAAAGGGGGTGTTAGTTTAGGAACTAGCGTATGTAGAAGCGTGGAGAAAGTAGCCCACGGTGGGTCATTATGTACCCCCGTTGCCACAGTCCCACTGGGGGGCAAGGAGACCCCAGAACCAGAGCCCACAGCTGCTATAGTCTCCTCATAGGGATCTGTGGCTTCAGAAACACCGGCAGTGTGTTCAGCCCCAGATCCGTTACCTTCAGAAGCAGACATGATATAACTTGCAGTATCAAGTAACACAGTACAATTGTCAGCAGCACAATACCTCTTGCCCAAACCCCTGCGCAGTGTAGTCAGCACAAGCAGAGATACAGGAGAGATATGGTGACTAAAATCAGAGAGAAAAATACGTATTAAAGTATATCTTGTGAAAATCCTATATAATTATAAAACCTGATGCACCAAGCCCCCTCAGGTTATAGAATATAGGGATAACAAGTTGAGTGAGAGACACGAAATGGAAACCACTCAGCAAGCTAATGCACACACATATAGTCACAGTTATACAATGAGTTATACAATGCAGAGGTTATTACTAACAATAATACTGCATTGGACCAGCTTTTATATATATATATATATACATATATATATATATATATAGCTATGTAGTCAATAGATATAACACTGCACAGGAAGAACTGGATGTATATCACAGGGTACTTGTACCAGAGAACCCTGACTAAATGCACTCTTTCTTAACTAACACTGTCTAATTGACATGTAGAATACTTAAGTGTCATGTAAAGTCACAGCGCTGACAACCATGCGGCTTTACAAAGGAGGACTTGCCCAAGCAGTCCCAGGAACAGTGTAACTGAGAGAAATGGCGCCCAAACACTGACAGGGAGTGAGGGAGAGATAGATATGCAGCTCCAGAGCGGGAACATTTACTGGAAATGGCGCCCTGGGGCAGGGGGAGGGGCTCCAGGTCTAAGCCTTATCCTTTCTGCTGGCAAAACCACCTGGTACTGCGGGCTACATACAAAAAGGTTTTAAGAGAAAACCTGACCTGCACCCATACCCTGGTGGGATCGCCTGTACTGCCACAGTGTCCGCCGCCAGCGCGCGCGGCCCGCCTCCCACCGGCCGTGCCGGATGGCGATAAAGTACGCGGGACCCACTCACCACCTCCCGAAGCGCGGCCACGTGATCCCGGAGAGCCCCGTCGTGTGTGCCTGACCAGAAGAAAACCGGAGCCTCCTGCTGTAGGTACCCAGCAACCAGGGCGCGGGAGTGTACAGCGCCGCTGGGGAGAGATGGAGCTGCAGCAGTGAATGTCACTAGACATGTACACACAGCTGCAGCCCTCGAAGTCTTCACTTTTCTTCTCAAAAAAGCTCTTCTTAGGGCTGCCCAGAGCAGCCCCTGTGTTATGTGCCTGCTATCTGCGGCACCAACTACAAAACTGAGCTCCTGTGCAGGGAGGTGGGGTTATAGAGGAAGCGGCGCTATGCATCTTGGGAACAGTCAAAGCTTTTGAGGCTGTTGGTGCCTCGGATCAAGATCCTACTCTACACCCCTATGTCTATTCTTGTGGAGCCCAGTGTACCCCGCAGCAGAAATCCTTATTCATGTTTATGCTCCATGGGCTGAATTTGGTTTGGGGTGATTGATGGGGTAGGCCAATATTGTGCCCCGATTCTCTGTGTTTCATGGTTAGGACGTATACAAAGAGGTGTGTAGTGACAGATACTGGGAGTGCAGCGGATGAGTACAAGTTTCTGGTGGACCAAAATCTAAACTGTAAACTCCGTGCAGTGTAAAATCATTGTTTATGGAAGTGTTTTTTAATAACTTTATTGGTGACATTGCAAATGGGATTGAAGGGAAAGTTTGCCATTTTGCAGATAACACAAAAGGTATGCAATAGGGTAACACCCCAGGAGGGGTAAAACAAATGACTGATGATCTAGGTAGACTAGAGGAATGGTCAAGAGCGTGGCAACTACAGTTTAATGCGAAAAAATGCAAATCACATAATCACTGTAGGTCTTAGAAATTTCAAAGACTAAGGGGTATATTCAATAAGAGTCGGATCCATTCCGACATGCAGTTGTCGGAATGGATCCGACAACCCCTATTCAAAGAGCGGCTGACTGTCAGATTTGGCCATACACAGGGTCCTGTCCTGCCGCTGCGGATGTGCTGACAGCAGCGGCCAGGGTTGCAGATGGTGGCTGGCGTGAGCGGGACAGCGGCGGGGGTAAGCTGGGCGTCGGGGGGAGCATAGATCGGCGGCCGGCGGGAGGAGCTGGCTGCGGAGAGACATGTCTGGGGCGGCTGGGGGAGGCGCTGCAGGGAGAGAGTTGCAAACGGGCGGTGGGGGGGGCGCAGAGATCGGCGGCCGGCAGGGGGAGCTGGCTGTGGGGGGACATGTCTGCGGCGGCGGGGGTAGGCGCTGCAGGGAGAGAGGTATTTTCAAGTCGGATTGAGTTTGACGGAATGGGGGCCAAAACGTGTCGGATTTGGCCCCATTTCCAACAGAAGCACGTGTCCACGTGTTTTCTGACAAGTCGGGAATTCCCGACTTGTTGGAAAAAGTCAGCCCCTACTGAACAGGTCGGAACCCCTTCCGACCTATTTCTGTCGGAAGCTGGCATCTTTCCGAGAAGACAGCAGCTTCCGACAGTTATTGAATACACCCCTAAATATAGGTGTTGGGTATGAAATACCGATGCCGGGATCCCAACCACCAGAATGCCGACAGGAGGGTGAGTACAACAAAGCTTCTTGCGGGCTTAGTGGCTCACTGCACTCACCACAGGTTCTATTCTTACTCCATGGATGTCATAGACAACCCGGAATGGGAATAGCCCTCGGCCCCCTGTCAGCATTCTGGGAGTCGGGATCCCAGCATTGCTATGCTGACTGCCGGGATCCCAACCGCCGGTCTCGTAACTACATCCCAAACATAGTATTAATGGCACTATAACAGAAACTACTGAGGAGGAAGGTGTCTAGGAGTCACCATTTCAGGTAACGTACAGGCAATGTAACAAAGCAATGAGGAAGGCTAGTCAGATGCTTGGCTGCATTGGGAGAGGAATCAGCAGCAGAAAGAAAGAAGTAATAATGCCACTGTATAGGTCATTGGTACGGCCTCATCTAGAATACTGAGTTCAGTTCTGGAGGCCATATCTCCAGAAGGATATAAATACATTAGAAACTGTACAAAGAAGGGCAACTAAAATGGTGCATGGCCTACATCACAAAACTTACCCGGAAAGACTACAAGATCTTAATATGTATAGTTTGGAGCAGAGAAGGGAAAGGGGGGACATAAGACTTTCATATATATATATCAAGGTGTTTACCAAGGTATAAGAGGGAAACATTCTTCAAAAGGAAAAGAAGTATTAGAACACAAGGACATGCACTGACACTGGAGGGAGGTAGGCTTGCCTCAATATGCCATGCAGCGGGAGATGGCTTGCGTCAGTGAGCCGACAGGTCCTTTGCGACTCTTTTATAGGTGGATGTCTTTTTTTTTTTTATGAAAATGTGCCTTATTTGTATTGCTATGTGAATAAGCAAGACTTTATTGAATAAAATGTTATGCAGCATGCCTATATTCTGTGTGCGTCTGTTGCTGTATCTGCATATAAACCGGTACGTTACAGTGTTTTGCAGGAAAACACTATAGCATAACATTTCGTATGCAGATACAGCCACAGTCGCACACAGAATATAGGCATGCCGCATATAATTTTAATTAGCTGCTTGTCAGTCCTATTAACATCTTTTTGCAAATAATATGCATTTTAATGGAAAAAAAGTTGCACAAAAAGACACTTGTGCTACCAAGTCATGCCACGGCGTAACTAGAAGGGCTGTTCAACATACCAGGAAGCTACATGAGAGTGGATACATCTGTAATAAGTAATTTCTGACCTAGTCGGCAACATTGAAGAATTAATCTTACCTTGGTTCAAGGACAGCAGTATTTTGCAATTTGATCTCATGTATTCCCTCTTTACAGCCAGACACCAGAATTTCCCCCACAACACACTTAATCAGGACCTCTTCCATCTTGCAAATTCCATTTATTGGTGCCATCTATAAACAAATAAAAAAAATATATAAGAGGGTGACAAAACTATTGTTTTCCGCCAACATCAGTGTTTGATTGTAGAACCATAATTGTACATTACGGAGGTACACCCATGTAATTTGTGACTTGGTTCTAGACTTTGTTAACTAACAGTTCGGTTTAAGAGTCTGAAATTGAGCTAATCTGTAACCAAAACATGAACATGACATACAGGGGGGCGATTGAATGGTTTTCCCTTGTGGCTACCACTAGGGGGAGAAAAACTGAGCAATTCAATTGTTGCGCTAGCGTTTAGACACCTGTTAGCTGACAAGGTGACGTCTCTTGAAGCCTCCTGCGGTGAAGAGTAGAAGTGAGAAGAAATGTGTTTGGGCACCCTAAACAGAACTTTCGACAAGTTTGGACCCTATTCGATGTTAAACCCCATCTATTTGGGCGCATATAAAGCAATGGACACCCGATCAGAGCAACAATTGAATTGCTCTGATAGGTGTTCAAAAAAAAATATATGATTTTACTTACCGGTAAATCTATTTCTCGTAGTCCGTAGTGGATGCTGGGGACTCCGTAAGGACCATGGGGGAATAGACGGGCTCCGCAGGAGACAGGGCACTTTAAGAAAGAATTTGGATACTGGTGTGCTCTGGCTCCTCCCTCTATGTCCCTCCTCCAGACCTCAGTTAGAGAAACTGTGCCCGGAAGAGCTGACAGTACAAGGAAAGGATTTTGGAATCCAGGGCAAGACTCATACCAGTCACACCAATCACACCGTATAACTTGTGATAAACTTACCCAGTTAACAGTATGAACCACAACGGAGCATCAGATCAACCCTGATGCAACCAAACATAACCCTTATTTAAGCAATAACTATATACAAGTATTGCAGAAGAAGTCCGCACTTGGGACGGGCGCCCAGCATCCACTACGGACTACGAGAAATAGATTTACCGGTAAGTAAAATCTTATTTTCTCTAACGTCCTAGTGGATGCTGGGGACTCCGTAAGGACCATGGGGATTATACCAAAGCTCCCAAACGGGCGGGAGAGTGCGGATGACTCTGCAGCACCGAATGAGCAAACACAAGGTCCTCCTCAGCCAGGGTATCAAACTTGTAGAACTTTGCAAAAGTGTTTGAACCTGACCAAGTAGCCGCCCGGCAAAGTTGTAATGCCGAGACCCCTCGGGCAGCCGCCCAAGAAGAGCCCACCTTCCTTGTGGAGTGGGCTTTTACTGATTTTGGAAGCAGCAATCCAGCCGCAGAATGAGCCTGCTGAATCGTGTTACAGATCCAGCGAGCAATAGTTTGCTTTGAAGCAGGAGCACCCAGCTTGTTGGATGCATACAGGATAAACAGCGACTCCGCTTTCCTGACTCTAGCCGTTCTGGCTACATAAACCTTCAAAGCCCTGACCACATCTATTAACTCGGAATCCTCCAAGTCACGAGTAGCCACAGGCACCACAATAGGTTGGTTCATATGAAAGGATGACACCACTTTTGGCAGAAATTGTGGACGGGTCCGCAATTCTGCCCTGTCCATATGGAAAATCAGATAGGGGCTGTCAAAGTCAGAAAAATATCTCTATACACACTGCCATATTTGCACCTCATTCTGGTCCGCGCTGCGCATGCGTGCGCTCTCCCGTGCGTGCGCATACTCACAGTCGCGGGCACCCGCAGGCGCATGGTATGCGTATTTACGGTAGAGTTTATGTGATCGTAGCGTGCGACTCAATCGTTACATATTTTCAGTAATAATGTATTTTGTAGATCATGGTCCCTTTGATAGATTCTGAAAGTTTAGTTAACATAGCATGTTCCTGAACAGAGAGATCCCTCTTTGTATTGTACGAAGGGTCTAACAGGGGTCATACAGTGGTGTTTGGTACCCATCGGAAGAGTATTTAAATAGCAATATTCCGGTGTTGGTTTGGAGCGGATTAATCGCTCATGCGAATAGTTATGGACATAAGAAGTTTATGTCCATTTACTATTATTTGTTCTTATTTAGTCATGCGGCGGGAAACTCAGTATCCCACCCACCTGAACAGTTGGAAGCAGTCACAGCCCACCTGTATGAATCAACCTATGACCTTTTGTTATAATGCGAAGCCGAATTCCTGTGTCCAATGAACAATGAGATTGTAGGGACCATTGAATTGTATTGTGTGTGGGACATAAATAGGCAGGCCGACCATATCCAGTTCACTCTCTTCAACGGTTCTCATTGCTGATAATCGGGAGCTGGATATCGAGGCGCATGCGATCGTTTCCCCTTGTGCGTAAGTGTTTCTCCGCAATCATATTGATCTTCTTGTTATTCCGAGCCAATCTCTCTCAATTTCTCTCTCTCTCTCTCTCCTTCTCTTTCTCTCTCATTTTCCCTTAAATTGTATTGTATTGTATTTCCTGTGTAGTTATCTGGTTAGGTAGTCTATGTTATATTGTAGTGTATGACTTGTATTGTGTTTAACTCTTTTGCAAGTATAGCATTCATAATATATATTTTAGGCGTTGGACCCTGAACACGGTATCTGTGTGTTTCTTATAGTATTAAGTATTCTCAGAGCGTCGGTGACGCTCAAACAGCTTTTAAGGTAATAAGGTTATACTGTGTTGCATTTACACTCTAACATTACACTAAGGTTTTACTGTACAATACTCTGTTTATGGTTTAGATACAAAGGTTTAATATAGTGAGCGTCAGCGCCGCTGGTGATCTCCTCGTGGTCCCGAGCGTCCGCTACGCTATAGCGAATCATTACGTTAGTCCACAGCCAATAACGTGCCTGCCTGTGATCTCTTGGCCGTGAGTGAACTTGACGCTTGAGCGTCTCGATCACGGCAAAGCGATTGTTACGCAACTAGCGTACCCTTACGGTACTTCATACGTAGATAGCGTACAGTGTTCTTAGACCTCATAAAGGGTATTATATACGATAAATATTTAGCTTTATCAATTGCGGGCTCGTCCTGTCCTTCACATATCTACACTAGGTAATTTCAGCAGACATTATCCAGCAGCAAAGGGCGGGAGATCATATTCCTCGTAGTGCTGTTTGGATAAGCGTCTGCTTCTCTTAGTGAAGGGTGCTGAAGGAATCCGGGAACCGGAGGTAAGAACAAAACAATAGTGTCTTTTTAAAACTGTTTATTTTTCTGTCTTGCGTACACACGCACGCACACATATATATCTGCATTTCCTTTTCATTTGTGTATTTTCGTATATCACTCTTCTGTTTGCCAGTTTTATAGTTGATAAACGTGCTTAGAGAGAGTTGTCACTATTTTACAGTTTAAGAGTAAAGGTAATATAGTTAAAGTATAGACAAACACACAGTTTTGCCTGGGAGATAAGGCGAAGTCAGTGTGGTGCGTGGTAGATGATAAAGGATCATCTACATTGATAAACGTATAAATTGTGTTACGGTGGATCTTTGCTTTGCGTACACGTGTCTCTAACAAAAGACTGAGACTTGCGTACGCAATCCAAGGGCCGACGCACGCAGCGTATATTACGCAACGGAGCGTACGGGTACGCCCACGTAACTCAAATCACAAGTTTTTTTTTTTTTCTCTCAACGCGATAAGTAGCGCCACGCGGTAAATAACGCCAGGCGATAAATCGCGCAAATTTTTTTTACATTCCAAATTTAAATTAACAGATCCTTCTCCTAATTTGTAACACATCTGGTCTAAAGAAAAATTTCTGCGCAGAAATAGAAATAGAAACAAAAGTGTACAGGTGGTGAGTGAGTGTGTTGTATACAATTTTACAGGTTGAACCACAAGAAAAGTCGAGTTCTCGTGAGGTACATGCGTGTAAGTGACGTACATGGTGGCTAGGGAGGCATCCCAGGTTAAAACATACAATTTGAGCATTAGAGTGTAGCAGACCAGGAGGTCATACTGTAACAGACCAGGAGGTCATAGCAGACCAACAGGTTCGGGTACAGCAGACAAGGAAGTCCGCTATACAGTCCACAGGCACAACACCAAGAAAGGGTTGGTGCAACACCCATATAGGCCATATAAGCTCTGGCTGAAGGAATTCGCAGCCGCAATTTTCGATTCCACTGGTCGCTCAGTACATAAGATTAGTTGCTTGTGTACTAAACGATTGTACCGCACGTAATTGTGTGCATTAGTAAACCTGACCGGTACTATTTGTGTACGAAGGTCATAAACGCTATTTGTACATTCTAACGTGATTTGTGTAATTTTTTTTTATTTTAAGGGAAGTTCGCTGCTCACTCAGGAACTATCCAGCAATTAATAGTTACTGGAAAGAGTAAGTGTTCTTCGGATCACCCTCACAGGTTCCAGTAAATAGAGGTTCAGGTCGCAGGGGCCCTAGGTCGAGTACGCCAGCACCATATCGGTGTGATCAGGTCGTATTGGTCGGCGTGGGCGAGTGAGTGGGGTACTCTGTAAACCGCCACCGTCAGCCTATTTTGGACATTTGGTTTGCGTAAGGGTTGGTTGAATAAAGCAACACCTTCGAACTATGGGGGCCACTTGTTCAGGTAGGGGGCGATCAACCTCGGTTCGGGTTGATTCAGTGAACCGACCAATTGGGTCGGCAAGGTATGTAATGTGTGAGAAATACGGAAGTCACACAGAAGCTTTATGTGATGAATGGGAGAGAATGACAGTACATGACGGGGAGAAATTCCCAAGAGTAGGTAGCTTCAGCACAGAAGTGTTAACGAATTTAAGGAGAAGAATATGTCTCATTAAATCAGCAAAGAGACGAATCAAGCATTATGATTATTTGCAGTTGTGGCAACAGGAGGGTGACATACAGAGAGGATTGGCTCAGGCGGCGGGATCTGGCTCAATCAGAAAACTGATAGCCACGGCCCCACCGCCACCATACATATCAGGAGAGAAATTGGTTGCGGAGAATGACGCACTAAGGTGTAACAAACAACAAACTCTTAGCAATTGTGTAAATGTTAAAGATAATGTTAACCAATTAACCAATGCAAGTATTAACCCGTGCAAGTTGTACCCTGTTTTGAACTTTCCTCAGGAGTGTGATCAAGAAAACGAATCGGCAACAATTTCAGCGCTCTCTCTAGCAGCCACCATAGCAGAGACCACAGTAGGCACAGCTCCACCCACGAGATTAGTAACAAAGGCCCCTAGCGGAGGGATAGGTGAGGTCGTATCTACAGGTAAGTACGGCACCATACACTATGCTGAAGCCATTTCACCACAGGCTGTAGAACCCACACAGAGTGATGTTGTTAGAGTTACTCCTGTTAGGGTAATAGCTGTTCCAAATGGGAAAACTGACACATCAGGAGTCACCCCTGTGAGGAACATTGCCATGTATAGCCCATTTTCCAGAATGGAATTAAGGACCATAGTGTCAGAATTCCCTGACCCTAGAAAAGACTTAGTTGCCAGTCAAAAATACATCAGAGACTTAGGTAACACTGTAGAGCCCAACAATAAAGACTGGCAGATATTGCTGAGAGCATGTTTACCCTCCAATGTTGACGCAACTCAATTTTTAGCTGATTGCGGATTAGATCAGGATGTACCTCTTACAGATGTGTACAACAAAGATAATGTAAAAAGAATAAACTTACAGTTAAAAGAGTAGTTCCCAGCGGTAGTCAGATGGAACAAGATATTCTCCATTAAACAGAAGGAGTCAGAGACAGCTGCAGAGTATTTTCACAGAGCATTATCAGAAATGGCAAAATACACAGGCATAGAGGACATTAAAACAAACATAAACCATCGAGAAGTAGCAGTATCGGTACTGATGGATGGTTTAAAAGAATCATTAAAGACTAGGGTACAGACCACACAACCATGTTGGCGAGGTCTGTCTGTGGCTACTTTGAGAGAGGCTGCTATTGATCACGATAGGAACATCACCAGACACAGGGAACAACAAAGTGATAAGTTAATGGCCGTAAGTATACAGGCCCTGACCACAAGGCAGCCTTTGTTTGTATCACCAAACCCTGTGGGTAAGTCAAGTGTGGTTACTTGTTATTCTTGTCATAAACAGGGACACATGGCACGAGATTGTAGAGTAAAGAATGTACGAAACTCATACCAACCCCCTAGACAACGACACGACACACGACATTGGGATCAGGGTCCGCAGAAACGGAGTTATGAGCCACATGCAGGGGAAACAAAAAGATACCCCCCGAACAGAGACTGGCAAGCCTCTGGTAGCTCCCAATTAACTCCATCACAAGTAGTTGCTGCCAGCGGGATTCAGGGAGGTCACCATACCCAATAGGGGTGTGGCCATACCTGTAATCTGCAGCCAGTAAAATTGATTGCAAGTCTTGGAAGTGAACCAGAAATTGCAATCAATGTAGCTGGTAAATCATTAAACTTTCTTGTAGACACAGGGGCGGCCAAATCAGTGATAAATTCGACAGTGGGCATGAGGACCACTGGTAGGACAATTCCAGCCGTGGGAGTAACAGGAGTAGTCCAGCATTACCCTGTTAGCAAACCAGCAGAGATTACAATAGGGCCTTTACATACCAAGCATTCCTTTTTGCTGGCTGCATCGGCACCGACCAATCTCCTGGGAAGAGACTTACTGTGTAAAATGGGGTGCGTCATTTATTGTACTCCTGAAGGTGTATTCTTGGACATACCTGAGAATCACGCTCAGGAAGTACGAGACATGTTAGACTCCCCGTCAAAATTAATGTCACATACCACTATGACAAATAGGACTCCCTCCCAAGTAGAAGAAATTACATCTCAGATACCAGAGTCACTTTGGACTAAAGATGGACAGGACACTGGATTAATGGCAAACGTAGCTCCGGTAGTTGTACAAGTAAAAGATGGTAGGATAGCTCCAAAAATCCCACAGTACCCTCTGAAGCCAGAGGTGGAGTTAGGAGTGTATCCCGTAATAGAGCGCTTGCTACAACAGGGCATTCTGGTAAGAACGTCCAGCACTGCCAATAGTCCCATCTTCCCTGTTAAAAAGAGTGGGGGGAGGGGTTACCGGCTAGTGCAGGATCTAAGGGGGATTAACAAAATAGTTGAGAGTCAGTTCCCCGTAGTGCCAAATCCAGCTGTCATCCTAATGCAAATCCCTCCCACTGCGAAATTTTTCACTGTTATTGACCTCTGCTCCGCTTTCTTTTCGGTACCTCTGCACCCTGACAGTCAATATTTGTTTGCATTTACATACAGAGGAGTCCAATACACATGGACTCGATTACCACAAGGATTCATAGATAGCCCAAGTATATTTTCTCAGGCTTTGCATGATTGTTTACAGTCTTTCCAACCAGTGAGTGGATCAGTATTAATACAGTACGTGGATGATCTACTACTGTGTTCTGATTCATTGGAAGCATCCCTGAAGGATACGAAACAGCTCCTGTTTCATCTTTCAGACACAGGACACAAGGTTTCCAAAGACAAGTTGCAATTATGCCAAACTAAGGTAAAATATTTGGGACACTGTCTAACACAAGGACTGAGACACCTGACCGCTGATAGAATTCAAGCAATTAGAGACATGACTCTGCCACAAACCCAGCAACAGATCAGAACATTTTTAGGAATGTGTGGGTATTGCCGTAACTGGATCCCAGGGTTTTCCATCCTAGCGTTACCCTTGCAGGAAATGGTCTCCTCAAACAAACCTGATCGGATTTCGCATACAGACGAGTCTGAGGCAGCATTTGAGAGACTTAAACAGTGCCTAACGCAGGCACCAGCATTAGGTATGCCGGACTATGGGAAACCCTTTGAACTATACGGAACAGAAAGTGCTGGTTGCGCGGCAGGCGTACTAACCCAAAAGCACGGTGATGCCAGCAGGCCAGTAGCATATTACAGCGCTCAGCTAGACACGGTAGCGCGATCCCTCCCCACATGCTTGCGAAGCGTTGCTGCGATAGCATTGCTAGTAACGAAAAGCGAAGACGTCGTGCTAGGTCACAACCTCACAATTCATACACCACATGCAGTGTCAGCCTTGTTAAATTCTGCACAAACCAGACACGTCTCATCAGCGCGGTTTACAAGATGGGAATTGGCACTAATGGCCCCCGTAAACATCACCATAAGGAGATGCAGTGCATTAAATCCTGCAACATATCTCCCAGGTGTGCCTGGACAGGCACAAAGGGTGGAGGATGAGAGTGGTGGGGAAGGAGAATTTAACACAAAGGAAGACACTCATGATTGTATGGAATATTTGACCCAAAATTTTACCGCAAGGCCTGACATCAGTGACAACCCACTGGAAGATGTAGAACTTACGTTCTACACGGACGGTAGTTGTCATAGACAGTCAGACTCGGGAGACTTGTGTACTGGATACGCAGTCTTAGATGACCAAGGCACCATAGAAGCGGAACCGCTAGGCCCACCTCACTCAGCCCAGGTTGCTGAACTGGTCGCCCTAACCAGAGCATGTGAATTGGCTAAGGGCAAATCAGCCAATATCTACACCGATTCTAGATACGCATTCGGGGTAGTCCATGATTTCGGAGCCCTATGGCGCCTCAGAAATTTCATGACGGCAGCTGGTACACCGGTAGCGCATGCAGCTCACATAAAAAGGCTTCTAACAGCGATACAGGAACCCGACAGAGTGGCTGTTATCAAATGTAAAGCACATACATATAGCCAAGACCCAGTATCGCTTGGTAACAGCCGAGCAGACGAAGCGGCTAAATTAGCAGCTGGTACCCCCAGACAGACAGACACCACACAATTGATGGCATTTAATACCATCAACACACAGAAGTTGTGTGAAATGCAAAATTTGTGTTCCACACAGGAAAAGGCAGTCTGGAAGGCAAAGGGATATGGCCAGGAGTCCTCAGGACTCTGGACGGATGGACATGGTAAACCAGTGGCCCCCAGAGCATATCTTCCGTGTTTGGCTGAAGCAGCTCACGGGCTGACTCATCTAGGCAAGGAAGGGATGTGCAAGTTGGTAAGAGCATATTGGTGTGCCCCAGGATTCTCATCTCATGTGAGTAAAAGGGCAATGTCATGCCTTACCTGTTTGAGAAAGAATATTGGAAAGGCAATACCTACAGAACCATCCCATATCCCACCTGCCGGCGGCCCTTTCCAGGTAATACAGATTGACTTCATTCAATTACCCCCTTGTCGAAATTTGAAATATGTACTTGTTTGTATAGATGTTTTTTCAAATTGGGTCGAAGCATTTCCGGCGGCCACAAATACCGCTATGTTTACTGCTAAGAAAATTGTGCAGGAATTTGTATGTAGATATGGTATCCCTAGAATTATCGAAAGTGATAGGGGTACCCATTTTACAGGTGATGTCTTTCAAGGAATGTGTAAATTGATGGGAATTGATAGCAAGCTGCACACTCCATACCGACCACAGGCGAGTGCGAAAGTGGAAAGAGTGAACAGCACTATTAAAAATAAACTGAGTAAAGTGATGGCAGAGACAGGATTGACATGGCCAGAAGCTTTACCCATTGTACTGTACAGCATCAGAACCACTCCCAGGTCCCCTCTTAATCTGTCTCCCTTTGAAATCTTGTTTGGTCGACAACCGCATGTTATGATTAACCCTCAGGATGATTTGAAGTGTAACAATGAAGTGACTGTAAAATACTTGATTAACATGAGTAAACAGTTAAGGAATCAAAATGATAATCTGAAGTTAGTGATTCCTGATTTACCAGATAGTAATTGTCATGACATTGAACCTGGGGATTATGTAATGATACGGAATTTTCTACGCTCAGGTTGCCTTATTGACAGATGAGAAGGACCATACCAGGTCTTATTGACTAGCACTACAGCATTGAAGGTTGATGAGAGAGAGACTTGGGTTCATTCGTCCCACTGTAAGAAGGTCGTTGATCCAGAGAAGTCCTGTGATAAGGAACAGACGGTAGAGGTTGTATCACTAGAGTGTCTGTTCCAGGAGGACTAAGGCGGCACCTGAGCATCGAGAACCACAAGATCAAAAGCAGTTGTCGATCCCCTGTTCCCTTTTATTGTTTTTCTCCACTTCCCATCCCCTCTCCCTCAAATTATTTTTCCCCCTTCTCATTCTTCTCCGTTTCCTCCTACAAGATGGACTTGCCCCAAGAGACTGTGATCCGGATTTTCCTGTTGACCATGATGTTGACCAGAGCAGTCTGTTCCGGCGAGAGTACCATGGAGGTCGAGAGAGGTTCTGGAATGGGTTCTGATGATAAAGATGGAGGCGTAGTTTTCCAAGAACAACTTAACCAACAAGTAAAGGCGAGTATCAGAAAACGATCCGATAGCATTGACCATAGAAGGAATTGTGAAGGATTGTTAGCTGAAGAAAACTGTATCTGTAGGCTCTGTAACAATGTCATTGAGGATGGGTGCATTAAGAAATGCCAATCCAGTTTTAATATCCATATGCACCGGCATCCATTGAGTGACTATCACTCCTTAGTGGGTAATGTGTTAAACAAAACAGATTGTTGGGTATGCTCTCAAGTACCTCAGGGTCATAGCAAATCAGGGCTAGTACCATTTCCTTTAACGATAGAGGAGGTACTTGAGTTAAATGGTGGGAGACCGGTGGACCGGAGGTTTAATATCTCCAGCCCTCCTAGTTTGAAGCTCCACCAATACCATGTGGATAGGTCCCTATTATGTTTCAACATCTCCAATCCCCGAAAGCCGGGAAATTGGGAAGTGTCATGGAGTAACCACACCATGACCTTTTCGCATAGAGCAGATAGAATGCCTACAGATACAGAGCTTGTACGCCACATAGCCAGTAGAGGAAAATCTTTCCGGTATAGGTATACCTTAGGAAATAGGATTACTAGAGTTGGAGAGGTATCACCAGGATACTGTGCACATATCATACAACCTGATACGTGTACTAAGCAGATGGAAGAATTAGGGTTAGGAGATTTCACATGGAAGGTGTGTAATATGGTTATGTCCTACTCCGTCCCATATGTTCTCCCCGATGATGCATATTTCATATGCGGGAGAAAGGCGTACAAGTGGCTTGCCCCAAACTCTGAAGGATTGTGTTATATTGGAAAAGTACTGCCTGAAGTAATGACTGTATCACATGACAAAATGAAAGACATACACCGTGGTGCCCAAGCTCCTTATACTCACACCCATTACGAGCACGTTGTTAAAAGGCACCTGATAGAGAAGACAGAGCATCCGGCCTCTGATCTGATAAGTGAATCCACCGGGATTCAATTCTTAATCGCGTTAGATTTCACCCGCACCGCCAGAGGAGTGCTGAATTATAAATACATATCTGCGCTCGCAAACTTGTTAGATAATATCACTGAAATGTATGATGACACGTTTAGGTATACTGGAAGAGAACTTCAGGCTTACAAAACAGAACTGGTACAGCATAGAATGGTTCTCAATTACCTCACAGCAGTGACAGGCGGATATTGTGTCACACTGGCAACACAATACGGCGTGAAATGTTGCACATATATTACGAATAGCACCGAGGATCCGGTCGAGGTCATAGACCAAAAGATGGACGATATTCTCCAATTGAAGTGGGAATTTCGCAGGAGACACAATCTCACTCTTGCTGCTGTAGGTAATGAGCTGACTGGTTGGGTGTCATGGTTGAACCCGCGAAATTGGTTTTCTGGTTTAGGAGAATGGGCTCAAGGAGTCATAATGGATGTTGGGAAGTTTCTCCTATGTATCTTAGGTGTTGTCATATCGATTGGATTGATATTTAGATGCGGTCAGGCTTTAATGAAGTGCAAACATCGTACAAGGGTAATGAGTTTGAGGAGTGAGGAAACTGTAATTCCAATGGACTTGATTTACGACCCAAATGTAGAAACAATGATGTGATGAAAATGCGATTTCTACGGTCCGTTTCTTTCACCTGTTTTTCCGTTTTCTCCAAGGTAACAAGACCCACTTGGACGAGGAATTTGATGAGCCGATATACAGACAACAGAGGGATTAAAGAAGAAGTTTGACAACCTGATACACAGATTTTTGATGAACTATGCCATGGATCCCCAGTTTCCCTAGAAATTTTTAAATTACGCTAGCCCAACACTTTTGTAAATCTATGGACATTGACAGCTTTGCTCGAACCTTATGAGCAAAAGCACAAAGAAGACTGCATTCAACAGACACCAAACAAGACCTCAATCGACGACTGTACATTTACCTGACATAGAATACCACCGCATTTACCGTAAATATGTCTTTTCTTCATTTCTACAACCCTCAGGTAATGACACACATAGTCGATAGGGAATACAGGCACAGATATCAGCAATCACATATCTCCCCCATTCATGTATCATCAACTAAAATGTGCTCCCCCATTTTGTTACAACCAAAGCCGAAAAGAGCTCGGTAAAGTTTGACAGCCCATCCACAGACCCGTACCACGGGATAAGAAGGAATTCACATGTATACTTCGCAATACCTCGAAGCTTGATTTAAAACACGTACGGCACGATGATACATGACCCCCAAGCACGGATTCATACACACATGCTTCTGCTATCTCACTAGGTCATACCCTTTTCCTACCTTCTCCTCTCCTCCCCTACCCAACCATGTAAATGTATTAACCCCTGACATATATTTTTCTCTTTTGAAATGTTTTAGAAGGTGGCAGTTATTGTTGACTGCCAAAGGGTGGACTGTCAAAGTCAGAAAAATATCTCTATACACACTGCCATATTTGCACCTCATTCTGGTCCGCGCTGCGCATGCGTGCGCTCTCCCGTGCGTGCGCATACTCACAGTCGCGGGCACCCGCAAGCACGGTATGCGTATTTACGGTAGAGTTTATGTGATCGTAGCGTGCGACTCAATCGTTACATATTTTCAGTAATAATGTATTTTGTAGATCATGGTCCCTTTGATAGATTCTGAAAGTTTAGTTAACATAGCATGTTCCTGAACAGAGAGATCCCTCTTTGTATTGTACGAAGGGTCTAACAGGGGTCATACAGTGGTGTTTGGTACCCATCGGAAGAGTATTTAAATAGCAATATTCCGGTGTTGGTTTGGAGCGGATTAATCGCTCATGCGAATAGTTATGGACATAAGAAGTTTATGTCCATTTACTATTATTTGTTCTTATTTAGTCATGCGGCGGGAAACTCAGTATCCCACCCACCTGAACAGTTGGAAGCAGTCACAGCCCACCTGTATGAATCAACCTATGACCTTTTGTTATAATGCGAAGCCGAATTCCTGTGTCCAATGAACAATGAGATTGTAGGGACCATTGAATTGTATTGTGTGTGGGGCATAAATAGGCAGGCCGACCATATCCAGTTCACTCTCTTCAACGGTTCTCATTGCTGATAATCGGGAGCTGGATATCGAGGCGCATGCGATCGTTTCCCCTTGTGCGTAAGTGTTTCTCCGCAATCATATTGATCTTCTTGTTATTCCGAGCCAATCTCTCTCAATTTCTCTCTCTCTCTCTCTCCTTCTCTTTCTCTCTCATTTTCCCTTAAATTGTATTGTATTGTATTTCCTGTGTAGTTATCTGGTTAGGTAGTCTATGTTATATTGTAGTGTATGACTTGTATTGTGTTTAACTCTTTTGCAAGTATAGCATTCATAATATATATTTTAGGCGTTGGACCCTGAACACGGTATCTGTGTGTTTCTTATAGTATTAAGTATTCTCAGAGCGTCGGTGACGCTCAAACAGCTTTTAAGGTAATAAGGTTATACTGTGTTGCATTTACACTCTAACATTACACTAAGGTTTTACTGTACAATACTCTGTTTATGGTTTAGATACAAAGGTTTAATATAGTGAGCGTCAGCGCCGCTGGTGATCTCCTCGTGGTCCCGAGCGTCCGCTACGCTATAGCGAATCATTACGTTAGTCCACAGCCAATAACGTGCCTGCCTGTGATCTCTTGGCCGTGAGTGAACTTGACGCTTGAGCGTCTCGATCACGGCAAAGCGATTGTTACGCAACTAGCGTACCCTTACGGTACTTCATACGTAGATAGCGTACAGTGTTCTTAGACCTCATAAAGGGTATTATATACGATAAATATTTAGCTTTATCAGGGCTTTTATGTGACAAAGCCGCTAATTCTGACACACGCCTAGCTGAAGCCAAGGCTAATAGCATGACCACCTTCCACGTGAGAAATTTTAACTCCACGGTTTTGAGTGGCTCAAACCAGTGTGACTTCAGGAAACTCAACACCACGTTAAGATCCCAAGGTGCCACTGGAGGCACAAAAGGGGGCTGAATATGCAGCACTCCCTTTACAAACGTCTGGACTTCAGGAAGAGAAGCCAGTTCTTTTTGAAAGAAAATGGATAGAGCCGAAATCTGGACCTTAATGGAACCCAATTTCAGGCCCAAAGTCACTCCCGACTGTAGAAAGTGAAGGAAACGGCCCAGCTGGAATTCCTCCGTAGGGGCATTCCTGGCCTCACACCAAGCAACATATTTTCGCCATATACGGTGATAATGTTTAGCCGTCACGTCCTTCCTAGCCTTTATCAGCGTAGGAATGACCTCATCCGGAATGCCTTTTTCTGCTAGGATCCGGCGTTCAACCGCCATGCCGTCAAACGCAGCCGCGGTAAGTCTTGGAACAGACAGGGCCCCTGCTGCAACAAGTCCTGTCTTAGAGGCAGAGGCCATGGGTCCTCTGTAAGTATTTCTTGCAGATCCGGATACCAAGTCCTTCTTGGCCAATCCGGAACAATGAGTATTGTTCTCACTCCTCTTTTTCTTATGATTCTCAGCACCTTTGGTATGAGAGGAAGATGAGGAAATACATAAACTGACTGGAACACCCACGGTGTCACTAGTGCGTCTACAGCTATCGCCTGAGGGTCTCTTGACCTGGCGCAAAATCTCTGTAGCTTTTTGTTGAGGCGGGATGCCATCATGTCCACCTGTGGCAGTTCCCACCGCCTTGCAATCTGCGTGAAAACTTCTTGATGAAGTCCCCACTCTCCCGGGTGGAGGTCGTGCCTGCTGAGGAAGTCTGCTTCCCAGTTGTCCACTCCCGGAATGTACACTGCTGACAGTGCTCTTACGTGATTCTCCGCCCAGCGAAGAATTCTGGTGGCTTCCACCATCGCCACCCTGCTCCTTGTGCCGCCTTGGCGGTTTACATGAGCCACTGCGGTGATGTTGTCTGACTGAATCAGCACCGATTGGTCGCGAAGCAGGGTCTCCGCTTGACTTAGGGCGTTGTATATGGCCCTTAGTTCCAGGATATTGATGTGAAGGCAAGTCTCCTGACTTGACCACAGACCTTGGAAATTTCTTCCCTGTGTGACTGCCCCCCACCCTCGGAGGCTTGCATCCGTGGTCACCAGGACCCAGTCCTGAATGCCGAATCTGCGGCCCTCTAGAAGGTGAGCACTCTGCAGCCACCAAAGTAGAGACACCCTGGCCCTGGGGGATAGGGCGATCAGCCGATGCATCTGTAGATGTGATCCGGACCACTTGTCCAACAGATCCCATTGAAAGGTCCTCGCATGGAACCTGCCGAAGGGAATGGCCTTGTATGATGCCACCATCTTTCCCAGGACTCGCGTGCAGTGATGCACCGACACCTGTTTTGGTTTTAATAGGTCTCTGACCAGTGTCATGAGCTCCTGAGCCTTCTCCATCGGGAGATAGACCCTCTTCTGGTCTGTGTCCAGAATCATGCCCAGGAAGGGCAGACGAGTCGTAGGAATCAACTGCGACTTTGGAATATTTAGAATCCAGCCGTGCTGTTGTAACACTTCCCGAGAGCGTGCTACGCTGATCAGCAACTGCTCTCTGGACCTCGCCTTTATGAGGAGATCGTCCAAGTATGGGATAATTGTGACCCCTTGCTTTCGGGATAATTGTGACCCCTTGCTTTCGCAGGAGCACCATCATTTCCGCCATCACCTTGGTAAATATTCTCGGTGCCGTGGAGAGACCAAACGGCAACGTCTGGAATTGGTAATGACAGTCCTGTACCACAAATCTGAGGTACGCCTGATGAGGTGGATAAATGGGGACATGCAAGTATGCATCCTTTATGTCCAGAGACACCATAAAATCCCCCCCTTCCAGGCTTGCGATGACCGCTCTGAGCGATTCCATCTTGAACTTGAACCTTTTCAGGTATATGTTCAGGGATTTTAAATTTAATATGGGTCTGACCGAACCGTCCGGTTTCGGTACCACAAACATGGTCGAATAATAACCTTTTCCTTGTTGAAGGAGGGGAACCTTGACCACCACCTGCTAAAGATACAATTTGTGAATTGCAGCTAACACTATTTCCCTCTCTAAGGGGGAAGCTGGCAGGGCCGATTTGAGGTATTGGTGAGGGGGCATCTCTTCGAATTCCAGCTTGTATCCCTGAGACACAATCTCTATCGCCCAGGGATCCACCTGGGAGTGAACCCACTTGTGGCTGAAATTTCGGAGACGCGCCCCCACCGGGCCAAGCTCCGCCTGTGGAGCCCCAGCGTCATGCGGTGGATTTAGAGGAAGCCGGGGAGGACTTCTGTTCCTGGGAATTAGCTGTGTTATGCAGCTTCTTTCCTCTGCCCCTGCCTCTGGCAAGAAAGGACGCACCTCGGACTTTCTTGCCTTTTTGTGATCGAAAGGACTGCATTTGGTAATACGGTGCTTTCTTAGGTTGTGAGGGAACATATGGCAAAAAATGTGACTTTCCAGCAGTAGCTGTGGAGACCAGGTCCGAGAGACCTTCCCCAAACAACTCCTCACCCTTGTAAGGTAAAACCTCCATGTGCCTTTTTGAGTCGGCATCGCCTGTCCATTGCCGAGTCCACAGGACCCTTCTGGCAGAAATCGACATTGCATTTATTCTAGAGCCCAGAAGCCTAATGTCTCTTTGAACATCTCTCATATATAGGACAGCGTCTTTTATATGCCCCAGGGTCATTAATATAGTATCCTTGTCCAAGGTATCAAGTTCCTCAGATAAGGTATCCGTCCATGCTGCTACAGCACTACACACCCATGCCGACGCAATTGCCGGCCTTAGTAAGGTACCTGAATGTATATAAATGGACTTCAGGGTACCCTCTTACTTTCTATCCGCAGCATCTTTTAGGGTGGCCGTATCCTGTGACGGCAGGGCTACCCTTTTGGATAAGCGTGTGAGAGCTTTGTCCACCCTAGGGGAGGATTCCCAGCGTAACTTGTCCGTTGGCGGGAAAGGATACGCCATAAGCATCCGTTTGGAAATCTGCAGTTTTTTATCTGGAGATTCCCAAGCCTTTTCACATAACTCGTTTAGCTCATGTGAAGGGGGAAAGGTCACTACCTGCCTTTTTTCCCCATACATATGAACCCTTTTGTCAGGGACTGGGGTTTCCTCTGTGATGTGCAACACATCCTTTATTGCTATAATCATATAACGGATGGCTTTAGCCAATTTAGGCTGTAACTTTGCATCATCGCCATCGACACTGGAATCAGAATCCGTGTCGATATCTGTGTCAACAATTTGGGATAGTGGGCGCTTCTGAGACCCTGACGGCCTCTGCGACATAGGATCAGGCATGGGCTGAGACCCCGACTGTCCTAAGGTTTCAGCTTTATCCAACCTTTTATGCAAGGAATTAACATTATCATTTAAAACCTTCCACATATCCATCCAATCAGGTGTCGGCGCCGTTGGCGGCGACCCCACATTCATTTGCTCCCGCTCTGCTTCCACATAGCCTTCCTCGTCAAACATGTCGACACAAGCGTACCGACACACCACACACACACAGGGGATGCTCTTTTTGAAGACAGTTCCCCCACAAGGCCTTTTGGAGAGACAGAGAGAGAGAGTATGCCAGCACACACCCCAGCGCTATATGTCCCAGGAATCACACAGTAACTTAGTGTTAACCCAGTAGCTGCTGTATATAATGTTTTTGCGCCTAATTTATGTGCCCCCCCCCCCCCTCTCTTTTTACCCTCTTTTATCGTGTTTCTGCAGGGGAGAGCCTGGGGAGCTTCCTCTCAGCGGAGCTGTGGAGAGAAAATGGCGCTGGTGAGTGCTGAGGAAGAAGCCCCGCCCCCTCAGCGGCGGGCTTCTGTCACGCGATTTCGTGTAAAATAATGGCAGGGGCTCATGCATATATACAGTGCCCAACTGTATGTGCCCAACACAGCTGCAGTGCTGTGCGCTACCTTGGTGAAGACTGATGTCTTCTGCCGCCGATTTTCCGGACCTCTTCTTGCTTCTGGCTCTGTAAGGGGGACGGCGGCGCGGCTCCGGGACCGAACACCAAGGCTGGGCCTGCGGTCGATCCCTCTGGAGCTAATGGTGTCCAGTAGCCTAAGAAGCCCAAGCTGGCTGCAAGCAGGCAGGTTCGCGTCTTCTCCCCTTAGTCCCTCGCTGCAGTGAGCCTGTTGCCAGCAGGTCTCACTGAAAATAAAAAACCTAATTTCTATACTTTCTTTCTAAAGGCTCAGGAGAGCCCCTAGTGTGCATCCAACCTCGGCCGGGCACAAAATCTAACTGAGGCTTGGAGGAGGGTCATAGTGGGAGGAACCAGTGCACACCAGGTAGTCATAAATCTTTCTAGAGTGCCCAGCCTCCTTCGGAGCCCGCTATTCCCCATGGTCCTTACGGAGTTCCCAGCATCCACTAGGACGTCAGAGAAATATACATAAACACAAGACTAGGCTCAAACTTCCAGAGTGCACCTGTGCCAATAAGCCTTTAAAAAGTTTAATTTAAGCAAATTGAATATTCTGATATAGGGGATAATTCAGACTTGATCGTAGATGTACACAAATTCTTAGACATGTGGGGGGACGCCCACCATTGGGCAAGTCCGCCCCGTGTGCCGGATCCAGCCCCCCCCCTGCAGACATGTGAAAGCATCGCACGGCGGCCATGCATTCGCATGTTTTGAGTAGCCCTCTGCCTATTCAGCCTAGCTGCGAAGGAAGGCGGCTACCCGCCATGTTTTGGGTCGCAGCGGCTGCATGTGATGTTATGCAGCTGCCATAGCCCACCCCGCAAACAGTCCGGACACGCCTCCATTGTTCAGACCATGCCCTCCCAACGCCGATTCAACGCCCCATTAACACTGCCGCAACGCCCCCTCCTACCCTGCAAACGCCTCTGCCTGTCAATCAGGCTAAGGCGTTTGCAAAAGCAAGATGCCGTCTCATTTCAATGTGTGCGCACGCACAGTGCGGCTGCTGCTTGTGCGCACACTTCACCGACCTTCAGCCTGCGAACGCTGTCGTAGCAGCGTCCAGGTCTGAATCGGCCCCTTATTTCCTTATGTGAATCATTAATCTAGACACCATCAAAATTCAAAAAGCTTCACTGAAATCAAAGAGAGACCTGTCTTGGTATTAATGCTGTGAACACAAGATTGTAATCCAACTGACCCCAATGAGGCATAAGACAATGCACACTGTTATTGTTACGGCTAATGAAATCATGACTCATTGAGCTGCAATTGTCCTTTACGTTTTCCTCACAGCAAACCTGCCTAATTTGTGATTGGGCTGACAAAAAAAAACCTTCTTAGAAGAAGTGAAGACTTATTATTCATTTGTATGGAGCAAATTATATTCAGCAGACACTGACCTTTGGCCAGAAGCTAGCGACATTCACACCAGCAGCTGCAGCATGATTTGTACTATACCAGCCACAGATGTGACGTACTGTAGGAGCAATTGCAATACTGACACTGCTTCTAACCAGATTATGGGGGGAATTCAATTAGCCGTGAAATGCCGACTTCACAAGAAAAACAGGGTTTTATCTCAACCTGCCAAATGCCGCTATTAAATTGTCCGCAAAATTTCTCCATAGGTCTACCGCAAATTCTTTTCTCATCCTTTCGAGCAGGAGAAAAGTTGGCAGCGGATCTCCTGTGGGTGCAGCTTAGCTGCGCCGGCAGGAGGCTTCCAATAGTTCTGTTAACAAGCAGAAATTGCGATCACTCCCAATTTCTGCTTGTTGAAGGGGGGGGGGGGGGGGGGGGGGCGGGTCCGGTCAGCATGCTGGGCGGCCTTGCCCTGCGAAGGACGGCCCGTAACATGCTAGGAAAGGGATAGCAAATTCTGCTGATCAACAGACTTTGCTATCCTTACTGAATTAGCCCCCCCCTTCCCGGAATGACTTATTAGGCAGAAGTGTTTAAGTATTTTTAACTGGCCAATAATGAGTTGTCGTTTTTGGGGTCAAAAAGTGCAAAATTATGGAAATTGGGGCACAGGATATGGGACAGGTATACTGGGGTACACTATGAGTGGGACAAGTGTTTTTAGGTTTACAGATGGGAGTTATCTTTTATTTATTTTTATTTATTTATTTTGGGGGGAGGGGGTTGGAAGTTTTTGGAAAGTGACTTAAAAGTACCCAAATTTGTACTTACACCCATTTATATGTACCCCTAATTTAATTTGAGCAATTCCTTTGCTGAAAAACACTTGCTTTCTAACATTTAAAATAAAAAATATTACAATGCATATTACACTTCCTCCACTGTGGTAACTGGCGACTTGTTAATTTGCAAAGTCTCTCTCGCCCCTCACTGGTCACGATCATTACAGTCGCAAAAAAGATAATTCTACTTCACTGGGCAACCTGAACTTCACCATCCCTAAATGAGGTTAAGGAAAAGTTACTCCAACTAATGCATTATGATAGGGGGTCTTTAATACAGTCTGATGTTGCTTTAGGAGTGTCGAAGTTCTTTGCAAAATGGGAACCTTATATTAATATACTCCCTCCCAATAATGTCTCAGAGATCTTAAAACCATTTATTCTCACCAGATGGTTCCTTTTACACTCCATTTCGGGATAATATATTACCGCATTTTGGGGTTCATTCCGAGTTGATCGCTCGCTAGCAGTTTTTAGCAGCCGTGCAAACGCATTGTCGCCGCCCACTGGGGAGTGTATTTTCGCTAGGCAGAAGCGCGAACGCCTGCGCAGCAGAGCACCTGCAAAATCTTTTTGTGCAAACAAGACCAGCCCACTAGTTACTCTTCGTGTGCGTTGATTCTAACGACAGAGGGGCGACTTTTGACATCACACACCTGCCCAGCGAACGCCCAGCCATGCCTGCGTTTTTCCTGCCACGCCTGCGTTTTTCTAAGCACTCCCTGAAAACGGTCAGTTGACACCCACTTCATGTCACTCTTCCTGCGTTCGGCCGTGCGACTGGAATGTTCGTTACACTCTGTGCAAACCCACGATGCTCATTGTACCCGTACGACGCGCCTGCACATTACGGTGCATATGCATCGCAGAAATGGCGGTTTTTAGCCTGATCGCTGCACTGAGAACAACGGCAGCTAGCGATCAACTCGGAATGACCCCCTTAATGTCCAAATGATGTTCTAGCATGTATGCCATCTAAAACCTCCCTGCTTCTTCTTTAATACTCTGCTCTCATTGGGGGTAATTTAGAGTTGATCGCAGCAGCAAATTTGTTAGCAGTTGGGCAAAACCATGTGCACTGCAGGGGGGGGGGGGGGGGCAGATATAACATGTGAAGAGAGAGGTTAACCCAGTACTCACGGGCCGATCAAGGAGAGATGTGTGCTGAGCGAAGCGCTCAGCACACATCTCTCCTGCCGCTCAGCACAGCGCGATCTGTGCTGAGCGGGCGGGGGGAGACGGGAGGGCCTCTCACTTCACCCAGCGGGTGAAGTGAGCGACCCGCTAGATTGGCCTGCATGCAGGCCAATCTAGCAGCGGCGATAGCGATGTGCGGGGCCGCGCATCGCTATCGCCGAGGGGGCTACACACGGAGCGATCCTGCCGATATTCTAAGCAATCTAGTCAGATTGCTTAGAATATCGCTCCGTGAGTACCCCCCTTTAGATTTGGGTGTGGTGTGTTCAAACTGAAATCTAAATTGCAGTGTAAAAATAAGGCAGCCAGTATTTACCCTGCACAGAAACAAAATAGCCCACCCAAATCTAACTCTCTCTGCACATGTTACTTCTGCCCCACCTGCGGTGCACATGGTTTTGGCCAACTGCTAACAAATTTGCTGCTGCGATCAACTCTGAATTACCCCCTTTATTGGCCATCTCTTACCCTCTCCTACCTTCAGGTCACAAGGAGTTTTCCTTCCTTATCCCTTTCCCCTCCTTCCCTTAGTTCTTCTTTCAGATGTCCCTTTTTTGAGTTCTTTTTATTGGACACTGGATAATGTTATGATGACGCTTCCTTATGGTTTGTTTTCGTCTATACCAGAACTACCTAATGTTGGATTTGTCTTTAATGTACTGTCTTTCTGTATTGTCCTGCATATATTTCCTGTTTACCTTTGAAACCTAATAAAATTTGACAACAAAAAAAATATATATATAAAATGCATATTACAGCCATTTGACCCAATTTAACCATTTATGGCCCTTTGTTCATTTAAATGGATATTATTAAAAAATGTATTAAGTGGACTGTGTTGTGATGACGGATGCCATTCAAATCCCAATGTGTATGAAAATACTGTGAACATTTTCCTATGGCAGCAGTGGCTTGTAACGGTCACTGCGAGTTTGAAAGATGACTTCAACCAGAAAGATCGCCACGGGGTGAGTATCCCACTTTACAAGTAAAATCACGTACTATGTCAATTTAATTTTGGCAAAATCGCTATGCGAACAGTAATTGGAGTGGCTAGTGTCAAAATATTGACTTAGAATGAATCTCAGTGTTTTACTGCACGAGCTACAACGTTAGCAAATCATCCATTAATATGGACTATGGTTGTCCAAATAATCAAGCATATTTTTTGGGGGCTTACTTAATGCCTCATTCGTCTACTTTACCAGTGTCATCACTTTGCAAAAGAATAGGTTGAATCGCAGGAGCATGCATACCACGAAAAGCCACTTTTTTCGCTGCACTTTTCTGGCAATAGTTGCGAAAAGTCCGATCACAGGAAATTACAGCATTTTCGTGGCTATCTGAATTCCCCCACATATATACAGTAGTAGTTATAGAACATGCAACCTCTGAAATACTTGACTGAATCGACTGGGAAGATACCCCTAAGGGTTTTATAAAGAACCGATCCATTTTATAAAGAACAGATACCCCTAAGGGTTTTATAAAGAACCGATCTAACACAATTACCGATCCATGGGGGTCTATCCGACCCATTCGCACGCAGCGGGTCTTCGCCGCGGTGCAAACGGGTCGGGACTGCGGCTGCGTGACGCCAGCAATGCGCACACGCGTCGTTGTCCGGCGTCGACTCCGCCAGCGCAGAAAGTGATCGCATCGGCAACCGCATGACAGGCGGGAGGCTTTCCGGGGCGTCAACTGACCATTTTCAAGGCGTGGTGAGGCGAACGCAGGCATGTCCAGGTGTTTGGAGGGCGGAAGTCAGATGTCAATCCCGGGACCTTCGTCGCTGGATCCGTCGCACAGGGTATGTAAGTCTGACCCTGGTCTTGTTTTGCAGGAAACTTTTTTAGCATAGCAGGGCTGCACAAGCGATCGCAGCCCTGCTATGCTATAATACACTCCCCCATAGGCGGCGTCAAGTTGATCGCACGAGCAGCAAAAAATTGCTACGCGCAATCAACTCGGAATGAGGGTCCATGTTGTATGGCAACCCGCAGACATAGTCCAAGCGCCTTGACGTGGATGCGCGGATGAACCACATCAAGAACTGGCTGCTCAAGATCCAAGCAGCTTACAAATTTTACCTAAAGCTAAAAGCCACTCATTAATGGACTCCGGTAAAGGAATTTCTTTTCATGGCAAATTAAGAATCATTTGCTAAATAAAAAGCATTTTTGTTTCGTCGCTTTCATCCTTCGTTTTCACAGGAATTGGGATTAGAGAATTAATCTTTTGACACTGTTTTAATGGTAGTTTCAGCATTGCGTTCAATGAGAATTTAAAATGTAGAACAGCTGAAGAAACCCAGTTACAACAATTAAATCCCATTACAAAAAATATATATATATATATATATATATATATATATATATATATATAAAGAGGTTATCTCGTAACGGATTTTTAATAGGCAGGATCCAGCGTATTGACTGTAAAAAGAAAAATAATATATGAATTACAACTGTTGAGTTTCTAGTCGGATAACCAGCAGGGGCCGAGAGTTGTGCAGTTAGTCTTGTACAATGCAAATCTGATGTACTATATATGCAAATCAAGAAACACTGCACTCAATTAAGTATAAGGGACTTTCAAGTCTTCCAGTGCCTTAATCCTAAATAAGAGAATGCAGAAATCAAACTGCAGGCCAGAATTGTTCTCTAATTGTCTAGATTTGTATTGTGGAATTTGATTTAATGAACTCTTTAAACAATTCAGTTAAGTTTAACCCAGCATATAATAGTGTCAGCAAGGATTGTTCGTAAAGTCTAAAAACTAAAAAAACAAATGATTATTCGGTTCCACTATTGAAGTAAGCACATAGGAGCTAATTCAGGTTGGATCGCAAACCACGATTAAACCGGATATTTTGCGATCACCCCGCGGGAGCATGCACAGGGCCCGTCCTGCACCCGCATTTACTGTGGGCTGGCTTAAAATTAAAAAAAAAATTTGCATGGGGTCCCCCCTCCTAAGCATAACCAGCCTCGGGCTCTGTGAGCCGGTCCTGGTTGAACCACAAGAGTTACCCAATTAACTTTGCGGTTTACCGCAGACCGCAAAGTTCCCACCATTGGTTATAATGGAGCGCGGCTACGCTACATTGTAACCAGTGCGCTACTCTGATTGACAGTGCAGGAGCGTACAGCCAATCAGGAGAATGCCATGATGTTGCGCTCCCTGATTGGCTGGCAGGACCTTCACGGACAGGAGTCACGGGGGGTCCCGCCAGTTGGGGAAAGGGGTTCCATGTGTAAACATGGGACCCCTTTCAGTGTGTGGACCGGGTTCTTCGTTTTTTTATTTTCAACAAGTACGTGGATTACAAACTTAAAGAAGAGGACCGATCCACACCGGATTGTTTGTAAGTATAATTTTATTTTTACAGGTACCCCGTGGATTCTACTGGACAAGAGGACCGTGGGGCTCCATGTCAACATAGGTATGTATGTATGTAAGTTTGCATGTATGTCAATTAAAGTTGTACTATCACGGTGTGTGTGTCGTTTTTTTTTGTTTGTTTTTTTTGGGGGGGGGGATTTTTTTGTAGTAGAACTACAGGTACCAGCGGGCCCGTTATTTTCCCGTATGCTGGTACTTGTGGTTCTCCAATTACCAGCTTGCGGGGAGGCTTGCTGGGACTTGTAGTTCTTCAACAACAACAAAACAATATTTTTTCATTTTACACAAAGGCCATCAGCCTCCCATCCACCGCCCACGGATGGGGGAGGGGGGGGGGGGGGGGGAGACAGCCTCGGGCTTCACCCCTGGCCCGTTGGTGGCTGGAGGGGGGGACCCCTTGATTCCTCCAGGGTACCCCGGCCAGGGGTGACTAGTTGGGGGGGTAATGCCAAGGCCGCAGGGACCAGTATAAAAGTGTCCCCCGGCTGTGGCATTATCTCTCTGGCTAGTGGAGCCCGGTGCTGGTTCAAAAAATACAGGTGACCCCTACGTCTTTGTCCCCCGTATTTTTGGAACCAGGACCAGATGCAGAGCCCGGTGCTGGTTGATTAAATATGGGGAGACCCAAGTTATTTTTACCCCTGTATTTTTTCAACCAGGACCGGCTCAAAGAGCCCAAGGCTGGTTATGCTTAGGAGGGGGGACCCTAGGCAATTTTTTTTTAGGATTTTTAACACTTTACAGACTTAATATAATGTAAACAATGAAGCCCTGCACGGATCTCACTGATCCGGCCAAGATTTATTGTGTTAAGTCCGGCAGTGTTTTACTAATCACTCCCGTAAAACACTGCCCGACAATACGAATGACATCGCCATCGGAAAATACGAAATTACAAAATACGACAGCATAGTAAATTATATGTACAAAAAAAAAAATTGCAAAATAACAAAACCGATGTCATTCATGTTTAATCCCCCACCAAATCCCTACAAATACGAATCTTAGTAAATATACCCCTAGGAGAGGTTTAAGTGTAAAGGTGTACGTAAAAAGCAGAAGCTATGTGTTGAGATTGTTATATACTGTAGGTGAGAGGTAAAATTTAGTGTTAAAAAGTATTAAATTGGTAAAAAAATATAAACAAAAATGTAGGAGCTAAAAAAGTGATAGTTTAAGTGTTACAATATGATGCACCCAAAGCCCTGGACTTGAACCTTGGTGTTAGGGACCCACCGGATGCGGTCACCTGGTTACCGTTGGTCAGTACCGCAACTAGACATTTTAGCGCTGTGTCCAACAAACAGGAATGTTCGTCCCCCCATATACCAAATAGGCGCACACCAAAAATATAGGGGCGTGGCTTCATGGAGAAGGGGCATGGCCACAGAGCACCCTTTTACACAGTATGGCAGGTAGAGCTCCCTTTTACACGTTAGGCAGGTATAGTCCCCTTTTTACACATTAGGCAGGTAGAGACTCCCTTTTACACAGTACGGCAGGTAGAGTCAACCTTTTACACATTAGACAGGTAGAGCTCCCTTTAATACAGTACGGCAGATAGATCCCCCTTCTACACAGTACGGCAGGTAGAGCCCCCTTTTACATAGTACAGCAGGTAGAGTCCCCCTTTTACACAGAACGGCAGGTAGAGTCCCCTTTTTACACATTACGGCAGGTAGAGCCCCCTTTTACACATTGGGCAGGTAGAGCTCCCCTTTACACATTACGGCAGGCAGAGTCCCCCTGTTTACATATTACGGCAGCAGAGTCCCCCTTTTTTTTTTTTTTTTTTTTTTTTTTACACATTACGGCAACAGACCCCCCCCTTTTCCTTTAACACATTAAGAAGGCGGAGTCCCCCTTTTTTAAACATTAGGCAGGCCAGAGCGGTAACTAGACATTTGGTGCCCTGTGCTAAAAAGAGAATTGATCCCCTCCCCCCACATTTAAAATAAGGCAGTGCGCACTGCAGGGATGTGGCTTCACATTATGCGACACAGTAAAATCAGTCACATTACCACGCACATTGGCATCCGTCAGTCACATTACGTGGCACTGCAGCGCTGGTGGTCGTGGCAAGGTAGTGTAGCGCTGATTGTTAAGGGAACGTCGTGGCAATTGCGGGAGAAGGGGCCGGGCGTACCTCACCGGTCACTGCTGCCAGCGCTTTAGCTAGCAGCAGAGGTCGTGGCCACACGGTTTCTGTCGGCGGTCCTGCGCCCACAGTGCTTTTGCGCTGTGTCAGGCACCGTTTGCCCGTAGGTAGTTACGGCCCTGCCGTTGGTGGGTCCATATATATGGTCAGTACCTCAAATTTACTCTCTGTTATATTGCACAGTTTATTATAATTACTCTGATTAGCAGTGTTTAGTATTCGGAGTGTCCACCTGCATTTTTTTCTGTGACTAAAACCCTATGTTTGTGAAAATAAATAAGTAGGAGACACTACACTTAGGTGGTCATTCCGAGTTGTTCGCTCGTTGCCGATTTTCGCTATATTGCGATTAGTCGCTTACTGCGCATGCGCAAGGTTCGCAGAGCGCATGCGGTTAGTTATTTTACACAAAAGTTAGGTATTTTACTCACAGCATAACGAGGATTTTTCATCGTTCTGGTGATCGCAGTGTGATTGACAGGAAGTGGGTGTTTCTGGGCGGAAACTGGCCGTTTTCTGGGCGTGTGTGAAAAAACGCTGGCGTTTCTGGGAAAAACGCAGGAGTGTCTGAAGAAACAGGGGAGTGTCTGGGCGAACGCTGGGTGTGTTTGTGACGTCAAACCAGGAACGAAACTGACTGAACTGATCGCAGTGGCAGAGTAAGTGTCGAGCTACTCAGAAACTGATAAGAAATTTCTATTTGCAATTTTGCGAATCTTTCGTTCGCAATTCTGCTAAGTTAAGATACACTCCCAGAGGGCGGCGGCTTAGCGTGTGCAATGCTGCTAAAAGCAGCTAGCGAGCGAACAACTCGGAATGAGCAAAGCGCAACGGAATATGCTGCGCTATATAAGAAACTGTTAATAAATAAATAAATGAGGGCCTTAAGCCCGAAAACTCCACCCAAATGTTGCATTCCTGATTTCAGTACAACAAGCAAAAGAGTGCAGTAAGGGAATTTTTTTTAATGATAGTTAAGAGTTGATCTTTCTAACACTATACTACACTTGCCGTTTTTTTTTACTTCACCAATAGCAAGCTTAAACAAAGAACGTATGTGTTTAAATCTTCATCACATAATTACACAGGAAAAATACACATTGCAGAAGTAGCCCTCTAACCCATTGCAGGGATCTGCCGGTAATTACCTGTAACAGAGAAAGAGACCGAACTCAGAACAAAGTTACAATGTCCCAGGAACCAATGCGGTTGAGTGTTCATCGGAACAGATGTGAAAAGTATTGGCAGTGTTTGAACTTTAGTAAATTGTAGCAAGAAGAGCAGATACATCAATACTATTTTGCTTGAAACCTTCCAGACACTTGTGTACCGAAAAACTTCTCTCCATCTTCAAATCCCTCAACAGGCAGCCAGAGTTTTGAAAGGAATAACATTACCATCACTCAGAGATGAATTTGAAATTTCACTAAAAAGATATGGACATGTAGTACATAAATAAATTCAATGCAATGAATACTAGCCACTTTTGATTTCCCCAAACTTCTGCGGAATAAAGTACAGTCTTATATCTTTCTGCTTAGACTCCAGTTTTCCCCACCAGAGGATTCTTCCTCCAACAGCAAGAGGCTCCATGGTCATTGCTCAGTATATTCATTATTGCGCTGCCACCTCTCCTGGAAATGATACACTGTAAACCGAGGTACTATTAGCAGGATCCTGTACAGACAGCAGTAACGGAGGTGGAAGGCCACTGTTTAAGCATATTGCTACTGTAATATGACAGGCATGAAAGTGTTCAGATTCTACTTTACTTTCTTGTATTATTTATTTAATTCATGCTGTAACTTGTCTCTTTTTCCAACAATATTTATGTTGCATCGATAGTTTATTTCATTTTACAGGACCACTTTGCCTTAAACTGGGGGGGGACAAATGAGGAACAGTATTGCTGTTCTTCCTCTGTTATACTTGACCTGGTACATTTATTCTGCTAGTTATAGATTTGGGATTTGCACGGAATGCCGAACGTCAGGATCCTGATATCGGCATCCCGAGCAGTGGAATTCCGCCAGGGGGGGGGGCGAGCGCAATAAAGTCCCTTGCGGTCTCGCTGTGCTCACCACGATGCGGGCTCTGTGGCGAGCTACACTTGCCACGGGTTCTATTCTCACTTTGTGGGTGACGTTGACACCCATAGAGGGGGAATAATTTACCTCGCCGGTATGACGATCGGTATGCTGACCGCATACCATAAGAGGGGTGTGTTGTAGCCTTAAGTACTCGGTGCTTTAAGTCTATTTATGTGCACATAGCTGACGATGTAAGTGATAGGCTCGCCGTACATTCCCCACCAGATGACTAGGACAAAGCAAGTCACACCATAACTCCCTTTTGGAATACTGTGCTCATGAACAGATTACAGTATGTGAGGTCCCTGTGGGCAAGGATTCTTGTGTGATTTCGTTATGCCATCGACCCCAGCTTCCAAATTCT